>NW_022196909.1:70926190-70933583 GCF_008632895.1 Mastomys coucha | reverse complement strand
CCTGAGTTGGAGGCCTCCAGTTGTTTAATCTATTCTCAGACAAGGTAAGGAAGCCTTTATCCCAGCCACAGCAGTCGTCTCTAACCTATTTGAAGAAATATTTTCTTTCTTTTTTTTTCTTTTTCTTTTTTTTTTAAGTTTTATTGCATATAATGAGAAAAGTTACATGATTTCAATTCATCTGAATTTGTTAACATTTAAAAACATATTTTAAGTTAAACAGAATTATATCACATTCTTGTTTTTCTTTTGTACCCCAACTCCTGCCCTAGACCCCCTTCAATACCTACAATATCTTTTTGTCTATTCTTTAAAATTTATAAAATATAACAGTAAAAATGAGTATTATAAACTTTATTTGATATAAAACAACAATCAATTTAACAGTTTTATGTAGATGCTTATCTCGGGCAATACTGAAAATACATTTTTCTCAATATAAATTTTAAATAACTCCAAACTTCATTAACTGTTTATTTCAAAATATTACATCACTACTAATATTTTCTTAAATGAGCATAAATATATAAATTGTTTTTGTTTGTTTTATATTTAGTAGAGCTTAAAATCTTGGCTCTTACTATGGTGACTTGATACAAGAGTTACAAATGTCAAGCAAAGCATTCATTCTTTCTCTTTGTTCTCTTACAAACCCCCTCCCCATTTAATTGTCTACATTTTTGGGGGGTATATAAATACTTTAAAAAAAAGTGTAAGGTGTTCTGAAAACCATATTATAGTGTAAAAACATGAAATAAATAATACTAAATAATAGAGAGGCTAAAATAGGAAAAGCAAGATCCCAAGACCATTATGTTGTACACAGCAAGACATTGTCATGACCAAACAAGCTGAAGTGTTTATAGATTATATAATATTGGACCTATTTCTCCAATTACCTAATTAGAGAGACCATTGGATGACAATCAACAAATTTCTAATTCCTCCTATTTTTGGATTTCAATCAATTAGGATATGTTGGTAATATTAATTTTCATGTTAAGGTATTAAGAAAAGGTAACTGTCACTTCCTGTTGTTTTTGTTATAAGAGGTAAAATTAGATTTGTGTGGATTTGTTGAAAGATTACTTTCTTACTTCATCTAGGGTGTAGTTTTGCTCCTTATGTTGATGTTTTCCATCTATTATCCTTTGTAGGGCTGGATTTGTGGAAAGATATTGTGTAAATTATGTTTTGTCATGGTATATCTTGTTTTCTCCATCTATGGCAATTGAGAATTTTGCTGGGTATAGTAGCCTGGGCTAGCATTTGTGTTCTCTTAGGGTCTGTATGACATCTGCCCAAGGATCTTCTAGCTTTCATAGTCTCTGGTGAGAAGTCTGGTGTAATTCTGATAGGCCTGCCTTTATATGTTACTTGACCTTTTTCCCTTACTGCTTTTAAAATTCTATGTTTAGTGCATTTGGTGTTTTTATTATTATGTGATGGGAGGAATTTCTTTTCTGGTCCAGTCTATTTGGAGTTCTGTAGGCTTCTTGTATGTTCATGGGCATCTCTTTCTTTAGGTTAGGGAAGTTTTCTTCTATAATTTTGTTGAAGATATTTACTGGCTCATTACATTGGGAATCTTCACTCTCTTCTATACCTATTATCCATAGGTTTGGTCTTCTCATTGCGTCCTGGATTTCCTGGATGTTTTGGGTTAGGAGCTTTTTGCTTTTTGCATTTTCTTTGACTGTTGTGTCAATGTTTTCTATGTTGCCTTCTACCCTACCCCCGAGATTCTCTCTTCTATCTATTTTATTCTGTTGGTGATGCTTGCATCTATGACTCCTGATTTCTTTCCTAGGTTTTCTATCTCCAGGGTTGTCTCTCTTTCTGATTTCTTTATTGTTTCTATTTCCATTTTTAGATTCTGGATGGTTTTGCTCATTTCCTTCACCTGTTTGATTGTGTTTTCCTGTAGTTCTTTAAGGAATTTTTTTGTGTGTATTTCCTCTTGAAGGACTTCTAGCTGTTTACCTGTGTTCTCCTATATTTCTTTGAGAGAGTTATTTATGTCTTTCTTAAAGTCCTGTATCATCTTCATGAGAAGTGATTGTAGATCTGAATCTTGTTTTTCTGGTGTGATGGTGTGTTCAGAACTTGCAATGGTGGGAGTATTGGGTTCTGATGATGCCAAGTAGCCTTGGTGTGTGTCATTTATTTTCTTACGCTTGCCCCGCATCATCTGTTTCTCTCTAGTGCTACCTGCCTTTGCAAAATCTGACTGGAGCCTGTCTTTTCTGTGATCCTGATTGTGTTAGAACTCCTCAGAGTCAAGCTGTCTCTGTGATCCTGTGATTCTGGGATCCTGTGAAACCTGGGCTTGTTAGAGTACCTGGGAGTGGAGCTTCCTCTGGGTATTGTGGGACTGGCTGTGGAGCTTGCACTCAAGGTCTGCTCAGGGCACAGGTCGGCCCAGACAGACCGGAAGCAACCCGAGCCACTGGGCTGGCAGAGTTCCTGGGTCCTGCTAGTCCCAGTTACTCCCAGTGTTGGGACAGATGTTGTGTCCTCCTCACCTCTGATCCTGGGTGTGTTAGAGTGCCTGGGAGTGGAGTTTCCTCTGGGTGTTTGGGACCGGAAGGAACCTGAGCCAGTAGGCTGGCGGAGTTCCTGTGTGCCTGGTCTTGCTGGTCCCAGTTACTCCTGATGTTGGGACAGATGTTATGTCCTCCTCCTCCTCCTTCTCTCTGGAAGAAATATTTTCTATCTTTTGTCTGTCTGCTTTTTTTTTCCTCGCTCTTAATATTTTCTTTCTTTATTGCAGCTATTTTTGAAGTTTTGATGTCAGATGTTGTCACATGTCAGATGTTGTCACTGTGTTTAATATTTATCCAGTCTTGTGTGTTGATTATTTTTTCATTCATGGTTACATATTCTCATCTGTTTCCTTTGGTATCAAAAATGGTGACACTTTTTATTGGGCATTTGTTGAATTTACAGCTCAAATTCTTCATTGTAATATTTCAACATAATAGCCAAGATGGCAGCATAGGACACAATTGCTTTCTACTTGAGGTTAGCTCATTTTCTGCTAAGGTGAGGCTATCCTCCATCAGGCACAAGTCCCAGTTGAATCCACACTTCTCAGAGGTTAAATGTACAGTGAATTTATAAGATGTCAAAGTCAAGAGATTGCCTTGAGTGTTCAAAGAAACTTTGGACATTTCAACAGTGTTAGGACTGCATTTTGTATTATGGGTTGTGTGTGAGTCTCTTATGAACTGTTTGAAAATATGGTGGGTTGAAAGTCCTAGATGGATTACACTTCACAAAAGCTAAATGTACAGTGCTACAGCCTTTTCTTTAGAAATATCCTTTTGTGGCTGGGCAGTGGTGGCGCACACCTTTAATCCCAGCACTTGGGAGGCAGAGGTAGCCGAATTTGTGAGCTAGAGGCCAGCCTGGTTTACATAGTGAGTTCCAGCACAGCCAGGGCTACACAGAGGAAACTCTGTCTCAAAAAAAAAAAAAAATCAAAACAAAAAAGTAATATCCTTTTGTGAAGTTAGCATAAACATAGAAGGAGATGGTACCTCTAGGCAAGTAGAGCCCCCCAAACCTGCCTTAGCTATAGAACAGAAGATAGATGTCCATGGCCTCAAGCAGAGATAGTTGATTCCATCCCTGTCTCGCCACATAGATTGTATTATGGAAGGCAAGCTTTGTCATCTACCTGTTTCACTTTCTCCTCAGTCCTCAGACCCAAAATGTTGCTGAGCCCCATTTTATCCCAGTTGAGATGGTCTGAGCTGTGATCAGACAGATCTCCTTGTTGGCTGGAATTTAAGACTTTCAGATTTCAACTATTAAATAGCTGAATCAAATGTAAAGCCTTAATACCTTGTGTTGCATGTCTGCACGGTTAGAGATGCAGCTTCCAGATAGCATCATCTACAACAGTCTCACTTTAAGCACAGCAGGAGAGAGCCTTCATTGCTTCCACCTCACCTCATCTAAGGTTTTCTAGGTTCCAGAAGGGAACTGTGTAGGGAGGGAAACAAGGGATAATACCATGTATTCGGAGAAAAGGTAAGGACTTAAGTTTCAGTTGGAGGCCTCCAGTTGTTTAATCTCTTCCTGGCGAGGCTAGGGAAGGTTATATTAAGGAAGCCTTTAACCCACTGAGAGGAGTTGGCTCCTCAGTCTTTGGATGAAATATTTTCTTTTGTCTTTCTCTTTCCTTCTCTTTTTTCTCTCTTTCCCTCTTTCTCTATTTCCTTTATTTTCTTTCACTTTTTTTTTCCTTCAGAGCTGTTTTCTATTTAGGTTATATTCCTGTCATGGTTTATATTAGCTCAACATCCTCCTGCTCCTGGATTCTTGGTCTTCAATTAGTAGAATTGTGTAAACTTAAACAGTATGATCTATGGGAGAAGGTTTGTCTCATTTGTTCTAGGTGACTTTGATGTTTCAAAATACCAGAGCAAGGCAGGTGTTTCTCTTTGCTTGCCTGCCTATGTATCAGGATGTAACACTCAGCACAATGCCTACCATAATCCTTCCTTTCAAGATGACAATGGACTATCACTATAATCACTCCCAAAAGTATTCTATTATTAGAGTTACCTTGGCCATATTGCATTTTCACAGCCATAGAACAGTTACTAAGACAGGTTGTTTGTGTAATAATTTGACATATTTTCCCCTTATTCTGTCCTGTGAAATCAGGGCTAAATGAACAGGTAATGGACTGATCTCTAGACAAAATATTTACCGTGTGGCATGGTTATTACTCATGACACATACAGGTCCATAGAGAAAAAGAGAAATGAGGGTCAGAAATTAATGTCACCTGTGTGGTTTACAAAGAAAAAGAGGTGTAGGTAAATTCAGATGGTAGTCATGTGCTAAAACAGATTCAGTAATTATCAGTGAGACTAGGACCATTAAAGAAAATGCACGTGCTCTTCTTTGCACATATAGAGAATGTGTTGAGAGGGTGCTGTACCACACAGCAAAGTGTTTAATTATGGGAGGAAAAGGTAATGTTATTCACCACCATTACAGACTCTATCCCTATTTAATGGAAGGTAAAATAGAAGCAGTTGCTTTTCTGTGAGAAGCCATTTTTCTAATCTGATATTTTTATGTTTATATTTTTGTCTTATGTTTTTCTACATGTCTTAACATTTGTTATTATTCTGAGCTTTACCCACATCTTGACTTTTAAACTTTGTCAGAGGCTGTAATTTTTTACACCAGAATGACATGCCTGCATGCCATTAATACTGATCTCTAGAAATTGGAGTGCAGGTTTATGGCTCTCTGTGGGGCAGTGGGCTGTTCTGACAGCCTGGGTGCAGTAGAGAAGCCACCTTAGAACCTTGGACCACCCACTGAGCAGAGTAAATTTGTTCACAAGGGATGGTAGGTGTTCAGTGATAGCTCCTGAGATGATGGCTCAGATTTCAACCTAAACGCCCCACAGTGACCCCAGCAGGAGAGTTTTGTGATATTGGTCAAGCCCTCTTACATGCAAATAAAGATTCTCAGCCCAAACCAATGAGAGATAACAGCTCACAAAATCTGAATGACCCCCCCAAAACTATATATATATATATATGTCATGTCCAGGGAAGTAAAGCACATGAAAGATCTACTCCATGGTCTGAGCCTTTTGTTCTAAGAGCTGTAGCACTTAGAAAGAGATTTGCTCTCCCAAAACTCAGCCTAAAGCTGCGCCACACTCCTCACTGGCTAGTCGGCCTGTCTTCCCAGCCTGACCCGACTCAGTGCAGGGCAGTGCGGAGAAACAGAGTGGCCTGGAAGACAAGGCAGAGACAGAGCCCCGTCTGTCTGCGCTTGCTCAATTCCCTTCGCAAGGACTCTTTCACCAAGCCAGGCCAGAGATCTCTATGGGAAACCTCCTGCATTCAGGCCCACTGCTCTCCCTATGTTTTGTTTTGTTTTTATTTGTAAAATATGTACATGGGTCTTTTGCCTATATGTATGGATGTGAGCATGTGAAAGTCTGGTGTTTACTGAAGGCATTTAACTCTTTAGAGGAATTTTGTCTGAGCCCCTGTATACTTTCTACCTTTGTGTGTGTGTGTGTGTGTGTGTGTGTGTGTGTGTGTGTGTGTGTGTATTTCCTCAGGACAGGGTCACGTTATGTACCTTTTGATGTCCTGAAGATCACTACGTAGACCAGTTTGGCCTGAAAATCATAAGAGATTTACCTGTCTCTGCCTCCTGAGGCTGAGATTAAAGGTGAGTGCCACCACATCAGCCCATGTTTTCTTCATTTTAGAAGTTAATAATTTTGATATAATTTTGCTGATTTATCCTCAATTACGCTGCTCTGTTTGTATCTCTTTGTATATATTAGTAGGCATTTCTCCTACAATGCAGTCTCTTATTCAGTGTGAACACAAATGAGAGGCTTGAGTCTCCTTTACTGTTTCCTCCTAAAATGAGTTGGTGATTGCATTTGAAATTCTCTGACATGGAATTAATATGTTGAGATACAATTATCTGAATATATATTCAATGAAGTGTATATTTAAAATGTAGTCAGCTTCACAACTTCTATTTATACACACACACACACACACACACACACACATATATATGTACATACATATACATCGTATACTTTAGGATGCAGTTACCTATGAGGATGTGCATGTGAACTTCTCTCAGGAAGAGTGGGCTTTGCTGGATCCTTCTCAGAAGAGTCTCTACAAAGATGTGATGCTGGAAACCTACTGGAACCTTACTTATATAGGTAATAATGTGAATTTTTCGTTACTTTTTTTCCCTTGGTTTTTCGAGACAGGGTTTCTCTGTGTAGCCCTTGCTGTCCTGGAACTCACTCTGTAGACCAGGCTGGCCTCAAACTCAGAAATCCAGCTGCCTCTGCTTCCCAAGTGCTGGGATTAAAGACATGCACCACCACTGCCTGGCTTTTTCTTTACTTTTTAATTTAAGGAGACATGACTGTGTTAGAGATAGGTGCTCTTCTGTGATTTTGATTGTAAAAGAAGAAGAATTGGTAAATAAATCAGGCATTATTGTAAAGTTCAATAAAGATAACAATTTAAATTTTGCATAATTTCCAGTAATATACATTTCTGGTACTGTATTTTAGGCTACAAATGGGAAGACTGCAATACTGAGGATCATCGTCAAAGTTCTGGAAGACATGGAAGGTAATTTTCATGTGCAAGCTGGTACATAGGTGTCTCTGAAGAAATTTTAATGTACCCTGAAATTTTAATGAAAAAAAAAGTTTAACCAAGCACAGCTTTGTGAGGTTTATTAAATTCTCATATACCATATACCTCAGTGTTAGGTAGCTGATCAGTGTTTACAAATTATTCCTTTAAGAAAGAGGAAAGGACATAAGGTGTCACAGTTTTAATCATAGCCACTTGAGAACCAT
>NW_022196909.1:70921040-70924583 GCF_008632895.1 Mastomys coucha | reverse complement strand
CATGAAAGAATTCATACTGGAGAGAAACCCTATAAATGTAATCAATGTGGTAAAGCCTTTGCATGTAAACGGTATCTTCAAATCCATGAAAGAATTCATACTGGAGAGAAACCCTATAAATGTAATCAATGTGGTAAAGCCTTTGCTTGTAACAGTTATCTTCAAATCCATGAAAGAATTCATACTGGTGAGAAACCCTATAAATGTAATCGGTGTGGCAAAGCCTTTGCATGCAATAGTTATCTTCAAATGCATGAAAGAATTCATACTGGTGAGAAACCCTATAAATGTAATCAATGTGGTAAAGCATTTGCATGTAACAGTAATCTTCAAAAGCATGAAAGAACACATACTGGTGAGAAACCCTATAAATGTAATCAATGTGGTAAAGCCTTTACATGTCACAGTACTCTTCAAATCCATGAAAGAATTCATACTGGAGAGAAACCCTATAAATGTAATCAATGTGGTAAAGCCTTTGCACGTAAAAGATATCTTCAAATCCATGAAAGAATTCATACTGGAGAGAAACCCTATGAATGTAATCAATGTGGTAAAGCCTTTGCATATAGCAGTAGTCTTAACAAGCATGAAAGAACTCATACTGGAGAGAAACCCTTTGAATGTAGTCAGTGTGGTATAGCCTTTGCATGTCTCAGTACTCTTCAAAAGCATGAAGGAATCCATACTGAAAAAAATCCCCCAGCAATCTAAGAAATGAGATGTAGCCTTGCATACTACATTCATTTTCCCATCTGAGTTTTCTCAGATTGGTGTTTGATTAAGATTAGTAGAATAATTCTGCATTAAACTAGTCTCCATTTCAAATTTTAGACATATTGTCACTCCAAAATATAGGAATAGCAGACAATTTGAATAATAAAATCTATTTGTGAATGAAAATAGTTATTTTGTCATTTATTATTTTTTGGATTATGTTAGTGTCTTAGGGTTCCTATTCCTACATCATGACCAAGATGCAAGCTGGGGAGGAAAGGGTTTATTTCACCTACACTTCTACACTGCTGTTCATCATCAAAGGAAGTCAGGACTGGAACTAAGTCAGGAAGCTGGAGCCAATCCAGAGGCCATGAGGGGGTGTTTCTTACTGGCTTGATTCCCCTGGCTTGCGCAGCTTGCTTATAGAACTCAAGACTACCAGCCCACGGGATGGCACCACCCACAATGGGCCCTCCCCTTTGATCACTAATTGAGAAAATGCTCCACAGCTGGATCTCAGGGAGGCATTTCCTCACCTGAAGCTCCTTTCTCTGTGATAACTCCAGCTTGTGTCAAGTTGACACACAGTACCAGCCAGTACAATTAGTTTATCCTAAGGCCTAAAATTTGTCCTTAAAACTTTCTCAGAAACACAGGTAAAAAGTAAACATTGTTTCTTGTAAGGTTGAAGACCTGAGTTCATTCTTTTGGACATCCATATTACTCATTAAATTTTTCTTTGAATACTACACTTGGTTTGTATGCATAGCCACACATCAGTACATAATACAAATATTGTTGAAACTGTAATAAGGGCCAGTGAGTTGACTGTCCAGTTTAGGGCTCTTGCTGTCCAGTTTAACTAGCTGAGTTTGATATCTAGTACTCATATAGACAAACTACAAAATCGATACCTCTAAGTTGTCCTGTAACTGCACATGCATGCCATTGCAGAGGTATATACACACAGTTAAAAAGTTTGAAAGAAATGCAGTTAACAAAACTAATCAAAAACAGTGGAGACATAGATCATGGTTTATTAGTTGTAATTAATTCATTTTAAAATTCCAAGCAACACTACTATTCAAAATAATTAGTGTTCCTGTTTAAGTCTTATATTATCACTTTGTTCTCTGATTCATAGATTGTGCATTTAAAAATACATAGCTGGATGGAATGGTGTACACATATAATCCTAGCACTTGTGAGAGAGACTAGTGGATCTCTGAATTTTAGGCTAGCCTGGTCCATATAGTGAGTTCCAGGATGGTCATAGCTACATAGAGAGTTCCTGTTCCCAAAACAAAACAAAACAACCAAAATAGAAAAGCAACAAAAGGGGTTGAGGAAGATGACTCAGATTAAGAACCTGGCTGTTTTTTCAGGGGACCCAGTTCAATTTCCTGCTCTCACATGGAAAGTTAGAACTGGTTTGTAACTCCATTTCCAGAGGTTCTAACATCCTTCAGAGATATTCATGCAGGCAAAATACCTATGCATGTACAATGAAAGTAATCACTTTTAAAGAATATATATCACATTATGGAACTTTAACATAATCTGGACTCGTCTCTAAGTAAGTCTTTCATTGTCTTGACTCACATCAAGAGAATTGTATAAACACTGACCACGTGAAGCAATATGCAGAGTCCATTCACAGTGATAGATAGGGGATTTTCATCATCTGAAAGTGATAGAAGATAGAAGGAGTAATTGGGCATCTTCATCTTCATTATAATAACATTTGTGGGTTCAAGGTTGGATTCAGTAGTACTGCTGTTGTGTGCCCAAGTCTTGTGCCTAGCATTCTCATCAATTGGCTGAGATGTATCTGTTAATCCTGGGCAAAAAGTTCTGATTAACTTTTCTGCCTTTCTTAGGCACCAGCTAGGCTAATGGTGTGTGTGTGTGTATCTCCACATATTAAAAGGGGCTTTTGGGGTAGAGAGAGGGCTCAGTGGTTAAGACTGCTCTTCCAGACATCCTGAGTTCAATTCCCAGCAGCCACATGGTGACTCACAACCATCTGTAATGGGATCTGGTGCCCTTTTCTAGTGTGTGTCTGAAGACAGTTATAGTGTACTCACATACATAAAATAAATAAATCTTTTTTTTTAAAGGCTTTCTTCATTGTCTATGTTACTTTTTTAGATAAAATGAATTCATATGCATTGCTGGAACCTGGTCTAGAAATTAAGTCATATGTGAATTCTGAGTCCTTGTGAGAACACTCTAAGAAAACCCTAAGGTTAGGGTTTACTGCTGTGAACAGACACCATGACCAAGGTAAGTCTTATAAGGACAACATTTAATTGGGGCTGGCTTACAGGTTCAGAGATTCAGTCCATTTCATCAAGGTGGGAGCATGGCAGCATCTAGACAGGCATGGTGCAAGAGGAGCTGAGAGTTCTACCTCATCTGAAGGCTGCTGGTGGAAGACTGATGTCCAGGCAGCTAGAATGAGGGTCTTAAGCCCACACCCACAGTGACACACCTATTCCAACAAAGCCTTCTAATGGTGCCACTCCCCGGGCCAAGCATATAAAAACAGTCACATGACCTACATGCCTTCAAAACACAGAATTATTCGTAGAATGTATTTGCGTGCTCCTCTTAGGTGTTGCAAATAGGAGTGAGTTTATTTCGGATTACTCACTGTTTAATGTTGTTATTCAGTCATTTAAACTATCTTTTATATGCCTGTTTGGTTTTGTAATTTTATATTCCTTGACTCATTTGTAATTTTATATTCCTTGACTCATACTTGTCTTCATGGCTCTACAACTCTATCACCCTGTCCTCTTCCTTTTATTTAGGTATACT
>NW_022196909.1:70907959-70908651 GCF_008632895.1 Mastomys coucha | reverse complement strand
GCAATTCATTCTGCTATGAGATCAGACATCTATGGGTCCTGTAGACAAGTGCTTAACTCCCAGTCCAGATAGGGACAAAATAGCCATGCATCACATAGACGGGTACCTAGCAACCTGAACTTTTCACCTAGCTAATTTCCTGGTCCTGAGAGCACCTGCACTCCCTAAAGACAAAGCGACCCTGTCCCCTCCCCTTTCCCCCATTCTGCTTTTAAAAGTATATATAACCTGAGTGAGGTAAATTAAAAATTGACAGCTTGATCAGACTTCTTGACTTGCTGCTCTTTCTTCACATTCCCTGTCCGGCTTTCTCTTCCAGGTGATCCCCCAGTCTTTGCTCAGTTGCCCCGTGAGAGCAACAGGGCACTGTTCTTCATTGGGGTACAGAGCCTTTCTAAAGGACGGTAGTCTCTGGGATTGGGCTTGGAGTGTTAGTACCCTCAACACACTTGTGTATTCTGTTTGGTTGAAACTGAAGAGTCTCTTCATCATATAGTCACACCATCACCACCTTTACAGACTCTATTCCTATATAATGATCAGTAAAATAGGAGCAATTTTTTTTTTTTGGCAAGTCGTTTTTCTAGTTTGATATTTTTGTCTTATTGATTTGTGTTTTTCTATGTGTAACATTTGTTATTGTGCTAAGCTTCACCCACATGTTAACTCATAACTTTGGCAGAGGGTATAAT
>NW_022196909.1:70905655-70907183 GCF_008632895.1 Mastomys coucha | reverse complement strand
TCTTTTGCCTATATTTATAGATGTGAACCATGTAAAACCCTGGTGTTCCCTTGAAGTCAGAAGAGAGCTTTGGATTCTTCTGGCCAGAAATGGAGTTGGGATCCTAAAAGTGAGGCCTGGGTTTAATCTATGTTCTTTGCAAAAGCAAATGATCTTCATAAAGTCCTCTTTTTATAGCTTATTATATTTTTATTTGTGTTATTTTATTTTTTTATGATCATTTTATCATTAATCTTTTTGAGAACTTTGTCAGTCAGTGCCTTATTAAAAGTGCAGTTTTTCATAGGAATACCATAGAAGCATTATAGTTCATACAGGGTCAGTTTTTTGATAGACAAGTACATTTCTGGAGTGAATGTTTAACTCTTTGGAGGAATTTTGAGTGAGTCTCTGTGTTCTTTCTGTCTTGTTTTATATTTTTCTTTGGGACAGGGTCTTATGTCCCTTTGTCTTGAAGATCCCTACATAGAACTGGTTGGCCCAGAACTTAGAGATTCACCTGCCTCTGCCTCCTGAGGTCTGAGATTAAAGGTGAGTGCCATCACACCCATCTTTTACCTCCTTATTTGAGGTTAGTAATTTTGCTGATGTATCCTCAGTTAGGCCCCTCTGTTTGTATCTCTTTGTATATGTTAGTAGGCATTTGTCCTGCAAAGTAATACCTTATTCATTGTGAACACAAATGAGAGGCTTGATTCTCCTTTACTGTTTCTTTCTAAAATGAGTTGGTGATTGCATTTGCAATTCTTGGAATTAATATGCTAGGCACACAGAATTATGTAAATATATTTTCAGTGAGGTATGTTTATAATGCAGTCTCCTTATTTCTATAACATATATATGTATACTTTATATATTTAAATGTATATACCCTGTATACACATACACATACATATACATCGTATACTTTAGGATGCAATGACTTATGAGGATGTGCATGTGAACTTCTCTCAGGAAGAGTGGGCTTTGCTGGATCCTTCTCAGAAGAGTCTCTACAAAGATGTGATGCTGGAAACCTACTGGAACCTTACTTGTATAGGTAATAATGTGAATTTTCCTTTACTTTTCAACTTAAGGCGACAAGCCTTTGTTAGAGATGGGTGCTCTTCTGTGATTTTAATTGTGAAAGAGGAAAGATGGGAATAAATTGGGCCATGTTCTAAGGTTCACAGAAGACAATAATTCATATTTTGCATAATTTCCAGTAACATACATTTTGGTACTGTGTTTTAGGCTACATATGGGAAGACCACAATATTGAAAATCATTGTCAAAGTTCTGGAAGACATGGAAGGTAATTTTCATGTGCAATCTGGTACATAGGTATCTCTGAAGAAGTTTTAATGTACCCTGAAATTTTTAATGAAAAAAAAAGTTTAACCAAGCACAGCTTTGTGAGGTTTATTAAATTCTCATATACCATATTTCTCAGTGTTAGGTAGCTGATCAGTGTTTACAAGTTATTCCTTTAAGAAAGAGGAAAGGACATAAGGTGTCACAGTTTTAATCATAGCCACTTGAGAACCAT
>NW_022196909.1:70902159-70904265 GCF_008632895.1 Mastomys coucha | reverse complement strand
TGTAAGAGGTATCTTCAAGTACATGAAAGAATTCATGCTGCAGAGAAACCCTATAAATGTAATCAATGTGGTAAAGCCTTTGCATGTAATAGTTACCTTCAAATCCATGAAAGAACTCATACTGGTGAGAAACCCTATAAATGTAATCACTGTGGTAAAGCCTTTGCGTGTAACAGCAATCTTCAAAAGCATGAAAGAATTCATACTGGAGAGAAACGGTATAAATGTAAACAATGTGGTAAAGCGTTTGCATATAGCAGTAATCTTCAAAAGCATGAAAGAACACATACTGGAGAGAAACCCTATGAATGTAATCAATGTGGTAGAGCCTTTACATGTCACAGTAGTCTTCAAATTCATGAAAGAATTCATACTGGAGAGAAACCCTATAAATGTAATCAATGTGGTAAACCCTTTGCACGTAAAAGGTATCTTCATATTCATGAAAGAATACACACAGGAGAGAAACCCTATAAGTGTAATCAATGCGGTAAATCCTTTGCATATAGCAGTAGTCTTAACAAGCATGAAAGAATTCATACTGAAAAAAAAATTCCCCCAGCCATCTAAGAAAGAGGAATAACTGCATATCAAATCTTTTTCCCCACTGAGCTTTCTCACTGGTGTTTGATTAAGATTACTAGATCCATTCCTTCTTTAAAATATTGTCTCCTTTTCAAATTTTATATGTATTATCATCACAAAATACAGGAATACCATATAATTTGAATAATAAAATTTTGTGAATGAAAATACTTATGTGTCATTGATTATTTTTTGGATTATATTAGTTTATTCTGGTGCCTAAAACTTGTCCTTAGCACTTTCACAGAAACTCAAATGCCCGAGAGTTCTCTCAGAGAGTAAAGGTGGTTGCTGGTAAGCTTGAAGTTCATTCTCTTGGATAGCCACATTAGTCATGCAGGTTTTTCTCTGAGTACTACACTTGGGTTGTATGTACACCCACATACCAGAACATAATATAAATATTGTTGAAATCTAAATAAGGGTCAGTGAGTTCACTCACCAGGTGCTGCCAAACTTAACTAGCTTGGTTTGACCTCTGGTATACATATTGAGGACATAGAGAATAGACATCTCTAAGTTTTCCTGTAACTGGCATATGCACACTATTGCATAGGTATATACACATAGTTAAAAAGTTTAAAAGAGATTAAATTAGCAAAGCAAAGAAATTAACCAGGATAATATGAATATATTTACTAGTTGTAGTTATTATATTTTAAAATTCTAAGAATTCTTAGTGTTCAAAACAATTAGTGTTTAAATCTTTCTTTTTTAAAAGGATTTTATTTATGTCTGTGAGTAAACCATTTCTGTCCTCAGACACACCAGAAGAGGGTATCAGATTTCATTACAGGTAGTTGTGAGCCTCCATATGGTTGCTGGGAATTGAATTCAGGACCTCTGGAAGAGCAGTCAGTGTTTTGTTTTTGTTTTTTTTCGGATGTTTTGTTATTTACAATATCTCCTTTCCCAGATTCCCCTAAAAAAAAAATAAAAACAATCCCCTGTTCCCTTCCCCCTCCCCCTGCTCACTATCCCACCCCTTCCTGCTTACTGGCCCTGGCATTCCCCTACACTTGGGCATAGAACCTTCACTGGGCCAAGGTCCTCTCCTCCCACTGATGACTGGCTTGGCCGTCCTTTGCTATACGCATGCTGTTGGAGCCATTAGTCCCACCATGTGTGCTCCTTGGTTGGTGGTTGAGTCCCTGGGAGCTCTGAGGGTACTAGCTAGTTCATATTGTTGTTCCTCATAAGGGGCTGCAAACCCTTCAGCTCTTTGGGTCCTTTCTCTAGCTCCTTCATTGGGGACCGTGTACTCAGTCCAATAGATGGCTGTGAGCCTCTACTTCTGTATAGTTGGGTACTGTCAGAGCCTCTCAGGAGTTCTTAACCACTATACCACTTATAGTTCTTAACCACTATACTTCTCTCCAGCCCTCCTGTTTAAATCTTATTTCATTTTCTGATTCCTAGATAGTACAATTTAAAAATAGATCTCAGCTGGATGGAGTGGTGCACACATGTAATCCTAGCACTTGTGAGAGAGGCAGGTGGATTTCTCTGACTTTGAGGCTA
>NW_022196909.1:70895682-70902098 GCF_008632895.1 Mastomys coucha | reverse complement strand
GGGGTGGGGCAAAGGTCTGGAAAGATGACTTAGAGATTTAGAACACTGGCTGTTCTTTCAGGAAATTTGGGTTCACTTCCCTGCTCTTACATGGAAGCTTAGAAGTGGACTGTAACTTCATTTCCAGAGGCTCCAACATCCTCACAGACAGCCATGCAGGCAAAAATTCTTATGAATGTACAATAAAAGTATGTTTTAAAGAATATATCTCACATTATGGAACTTTACTTAACATAATCTGGACTCATCTCTACATAAGTAAGACATTGTCTTGATTCACATCAAGAGAGTTTTGTAAACACTGACAATGAGAAGCAATATGCAGAATTCATTCACAGTCTTAGAAATCCATTCAATCCTTCAGTGACCATGTAGCATGGATTTCCATCACCCGCAAGTGATAGAGGATAGAAGGAGTAACTGGGCATTTCATTGTTTTCATTATAATGATATATTTGGGGGCTCAAGGTTGGACTCAGTAGTACTGCTGCTGTTGTGTACCCAAGTTTTTTTCCTAGCACCCTCATCAGATGGTTCAGACATATGTATTAATCCTAGGCCAAAAGGTCTGATGAATTTTTCTGCCTTTTTTAGGCACCAAGTATGCTAATAGTGTAAAGACGAGTGTGTGTGTCCATATATTAAAAAGGGCTTCCTTTATGTTTATGGTTTTTTAATAAAGTGAATTCATGTGCATTATTGGAACATGATCTTGAAATTGAGTCATATACAAATTCTGAGTGCTCACAGGAACACTCAAACAAAACAAGAGTCTTGTGATCTAAATATCTTCAAAACACAGAAGTATTCTTGGAATGTATTCATGTGCTACTCTCAGGGTTTGCAGATAGGAGTGAGTTTACTTCAGATTACTCATTGTTTGATATTGTGATTCAATCATTTAAAATATCCTTTATATGCCTATATGGGAAAAACATGTTTTTCCCCCCATGTTGTGGTTTTCTAATTGTATATACTTGATCTCATTAGAACTATACTCTTATCTTCATGGCTCAACAACTCCATTGCTCTATTCTCTTCTTTGCAAATCGACCCATTCTTATTTCCCTGTCCAAGTGGATCAAGGACTTCCATGTAAAACCAGATATACTGAAACTTATAGAGGAGAAAGTGGGGAAGAGCCTTGAACACATGGGCACAGGGGAAAATTTCCTGAACAGAACATCAATGGCTTATGCTGTAAGATTAAGAATCGACAAATGGGACCTCATAAAATTGAAAAGCTTCTGTAAGGCAAAGGACACTGTCAATAGGACAAAACGGCAACCAACAGATTGGGAAAAAAATCTTTACCAATTCTACATTCGATTGAGGACTAATATTCAATATATACAAAGAACTCAAGAAGTTAGACTCCCGAGAATCAAATAACCCTATTAAAAAATGGGGTAAAGAGCTAAACAAAGAAATTTTCAACTGAGGAATATTGAATGGCTGAGAAGCACCTAAAGAAATGTTCAACATCCTTAATCATCAGGGAAATGCAAATCAAAACAACCCCGAGATTCCACCTCACACCAGTCAGAATGGTTAAAATAAAAAACTCAGGTGACAGGAGATGCTGGCGAGGTTGTGGAGAAAGATGAACACTCCTCTATTGTTGGTGAGATTGCAAGCTGGTACAACCACTCTGGAAATCAGTCTGGCAGTTCCTTAGAAAATTGGACATAGTATTACCTGAGGACCCAGTTATACCATTCCTGGCCATATACCCAAAAGGCGCTCCAACATGTAATAAGGACTCATGCTCCACTATGTTCATAGCAGCCTTATTTATAATAGCCAGAAGCTGGAAAGAACCCAGATGTCCCTCAACAGAGGAATGGATACAGAAAATGTGGTACATCTACACAATGGAGTACTACTCAGCTATTAAAAACAATGAATTCATGAAATTCTTAGGCAAATGGATGGGACTAGAAAATATCATCCTGAGTGAGGTAACCCAATTACAAAAGGACACACATGGTATGCACTCTCTGACAAGTGAATATTAGCCCAGAAGCTCAGAATACTCAAGATACAATTCACAGACCACATGAAGCTCAGGAATGAGGAAGACCAAAGTGTGGGTGCTTCGGTCCTTCTTAGAAGGAAAACAAAATACTTACAAGAGCAAATATGGAGATAAAGTGTGGAGCAGAGATGGAAGGAAAGGCCATTCAGAGACTGTACCACCTGGGGATTCACCCCATATACAGTTACCAAACCCAGACACTATTGTGGATGCCAAGAAGTGCATGCTGAAAGGAGCCTGATATGGCTGTCTCCTGAGAGGCCCTGCCAGAGCCTTACAAATTCAGAGGCAGATGCTTGCAGCCAACCAATTGACTGAGCGTGGGGTCCCCAGTAGAGGAGTTAGAGAAAGGACTGAAGGAGTTGAAGGAGTTTGCAACCCCATAGGAAGAACAACAATATCAACCCACCAGACCCCCCAGAGCTCCCAGGGACTAAGCTATCAACCAAGAGGTACACATGGCTCCAGCTGCATATGTAGCACATGGTGGCCTTGTCAGGCATCAATGGGAGGAGAGGTCCTTAGTCCTATGAAGGCTTGATAGATGCCCCAGTGTAGAGAAATTGAGGGTGGGGAGGTGGGAGTGGGTGGGTGAGTGGAGGAACATCCTCATAGAAGCAAGGGGAGGGAGGATGTGATGGGGGGTTTCTGGGAGAGGAGAAACTGGGAAAGGGGATATTATTTGAAATATAAGTAAAGAAAATATCCAATAAAAAAATGAAAAAAAAATGAGCCCTGAAAAAAAAAAAGAAAGAAAAGAAAACTGCAGACACTTTGGAAGCTCTTCTTCCTTCTTCCAGGTATCTACAAAATTTTAGTGCGGAAAAATACAAACATAGCCTTGGCTCCAGTGACTTACTGGACCTGGGCCCTTTCATCGACCTGACATAACATCTCTCAAAAAGACTGTGACTGTAAATTTTCAAAGAGGGGCCCCAAAATGTTCAGCAGCAAGCCCTTCCTTGTCCAAATTAAAAAAGAATAAAGTCTATGTACTAGAGGATGGAGTGCTCTAAGGACTCCGTACTACTCTCCTGCCCTTCCTTTGGTTTTAAATGATGTTTAAGTTGTCCATTACCTCTTTCCAGTAAAGACTGACTTGACAGTGATATGAGATGCCTGTTATGTGGGGTATATTGCTGGGGACATCATACCATGACAGGGACTACTCACAGCAGGCGGGGATGGAGACATCTCAGTAGCCTGCAACAGCTCTTTGTAAAAAACAATTGATGCCATTTCTCTTAACTTTAGCCCCAGACATCAGGTGTACAGATTTCATTTGAGTTAATGGTTAACTTGATTCTTTCTGGCCTGGCAGCTTTGCCCATGTCATTTATCATTAGAGCCTCACAGGAAAATGCAAGTCTCTTGCCTCAGAGCTCTGAAGTATAACAAATCAAAAGTTAAAGTCTAAATAATGGTAGGTTTTCAATTATTACTTTGGCTATAGGCCTGGGATTAGGGGAAGCTTGCAATTGTAATTCTTGATTCTTTGTGGAATGTGGTTATTCTTTTAAATTTGATTTGGTAAATCAACGTCTTTTTTTCTACCTGCTTTTGGATCAGTAAAAGACTGGGGCAAGAAAAAGGCAAGAGAGCAAGTGGAGAGTGAGTGGAAAGAGGGTGAGGTGCACATGAAGTGTGCGTGAGGTGAATGTAGAATGAGTGGAGAGAATGTGAGAGAGTGTGAGGAGAAGAGTGTGTTTGTGTGTGTGTGTGTGTGTGTGTGTGTGTGTGTGTGTGTGTGTGAGAGAGAGAGAGAGAGAGAGAGAGACTTTAAAACTTGAAAAATTGCCTGTCTGTACCCAAAAAGCAGTCAGTGTCAATTGTGTGCCTTCCAGATGCCCCGGCCTCCAGTTGAGAACTCCAGTCCTGTGTCCAGGCTGGGTCTCGAAAGTATCTAACGTTTGCCAGTATTCCTGAATAGACTTGGCAGTGTATGCATGAGCATTTTCTGTTTTTAATATTTTGCAGGGACCTAAAACAGCAAAAGTTTCAAATAAAAAGGTAATGTTCCTTCTGTTTCTATTTTGTGGCATAGATTGAAGAGTATTCGTATTAGGTTTTCTTTGAAGGGCTGATCGAGGTCAGCACTCTACTCATCTGGTCCTGGGCTTTTATTGGTTGGGAGACTTTTAATGACTGCTTCTACTTCTTTAGGGGTTTTGGGACTGTTTAGATGGTTTATCTGATTCTGATTTGACTTTGGTACCTGGTATCTGTCTAGAAAATTGTCCATTTCATCCAGATTTTCCAGGCTTTTGTAGTAGTATCTGATGATTTTTTTTGGATTTTCTTGGTTTCTGTTGTTATGTCTCTCTTTTCATTTCTGATTTTGTTAATTTGGATAGTATTTCTGTGCCCTCTGGTTAGTCTGGCTAAGGTTTTATCTACCTGTTGATTTTCTCAAAGAACCAGCTTCTGGTTTTGTTGATTTTTTGTATAGTTCTTTTTTTCTACTTGGTTGGTTTCAGCCCTGAGTTTGATTATTTCCTGATGTCTACTGATCCTGGGTGTATTTGCTTCTTTTTGTTCTAGAGCTTTCAGATGTACTCTCAAGCTGCTAGTATATGCTATTTCCAGTTTCTTTTTGGAGGAACTCAGAGATATGAGTTTTCCTTTTAGCACTGCTTTCATTGTCTCTGGGTATGTTGTGCCTTCATTTTCTTTTTAAATTTTTTTGAGACAGGGTTTCTCTGTATAGCCCTGGCTGTCCTGGAACTCACTCTGTAGACCAGGCTGGCCTTGAACTCAGAAATCTGCCTGCCTCTGCCTCTCAAGTGCTGGGATTAAAGGCATATGCCACCACTCCCTGACCTTCATTTTTATTGAATTCTAAAAAGTCTTTAATTTCTTTCTTTATTTCTTCCTTGACCAAGTTATCATTGAGTAGAGTGTTGTTTAGCCTGCATGTATATGTGGGTTTTTGTTGGTATTGAAGACCAGCCTTAGTCTGTAGTGATCTGATAGGATCACTGATAGGATGCATGGGATTATTTTAATTTTTTTTTGTATCTGTGGAGTCCTGTTTTGTTTTGGAGAAGGTACCATTTGGTGTTGAGAAGAAGGTATATTCTTTTTTTGTTGTTGTTGTTTTGTTTTTGTTTTTTTTTTTCGAGACAGGGTTTCTCTGTGTAGCTCTAGGTGTCCTGTAGACCAGGCTAGCCTTGAACTCAGAAATCTGCCTGCCTCTGCCTTCCAAGTGCTGGGATTAAAGGCTTACTCCATCACTGCCCAGCAAGAAGGTATATTCTTTTGTTTTAGGATGAAATGTCCTATAGATATTTCTTAAATCCACTTGCTTCATAACTTTTGTTAGTTTCAGTGTGTCTCTGTTTAGTTTCTGTTTCCATGATCTGTCTATTGCTGAGAGTGGGGTGTTGAAGTCTCCCACTACTATTGTGTGAGGTGTAATGTATGATTTGAGCTTTAGTAAAGTTTCTTTTATGAATGTGGGTGCCCTTGCATTTGGAGCATAGATGTTCAGAATTGAGAGTTCATCTTGGCAGATTTTTCCTTTGATGAGTATGAAGTTTCCTTCCTTATCTTTTTTGGTAACTTTTGGTTGAAATTTGATTTTATTCCATATTAGAATGGCTACTCCAGCTGGTTTCTTGGGACCATTTGTTTAGAAAATTTTTTCCCAGCCTTTATCTCTGGGGTAGTGTCTGTCTTTGTCAATCAGTTGTGTTTCCTGTGTGCAGCAAATTGTTGGGTCCTGTTTATCTATCCAGTCTGTTAGTCTTTTTCTTTTTATTGGGGAATTGAGTCCATCGATGTTAAGAGATATTAAAGAAAAGTGATTGTTGTTTCCTGTCATTTTTGTTGTTAAAGGTAAAATTATGTTTCTGTGTCTATCTAGTTTTTGGTTTTTAAAAAGAAAATTATTTTCTTGCTTTTTCTTCCACATATTTTCCCTCCTTGTGTTGGAGTTTTCCATCTATTATCTTCTGTAGGGCTGGATTCATGGAAAGATGTTGTATTAATTTGTTTTTGTCATGGAATATCTTGTTTTCTCCATCTATGGTATTTGAGAGTTTTGCTGGGTCTAGTAGCCTGGGCTGGTATCTGTGTTCTCTTAGGGTCTGTATGATATCTGCCAAGGATCTTCTCGCTTTTATAGCCTCTACTGAGAAGTCTGGTGTAATTCTGATAAGTTGGCCTTTATATGTTACTTGACCTTTGTCTCTTACTGCTTTTTATATTCTTTCTTTCTTTTGTGCATTTGGTGTTTTTATTACTATGTAACAAGAGGAATTTCTTTTCTGGTCCCATCTGTTTAGAGTTCTGTAGACTTCTTGCATGTTTTTCTTTAGGTTAAGGAAGTTTTCTTCTATAATTTTGTTGAAGATATTTACTGGCCCTTTAAGTTGGA
>NW_022196909.1:70886405-70895009 GCF_008632895.1 Mastomys coucha | reverse complement strand
GACTAGCTCTCTGCTGGCAGGATTTGTGTGCAGAAGACTGTGGGACAGCTCCAGGGTGCAGATGGAGACAGGAAGGATCCTGTCCTCTAGCTATGTTCAAAGCAGTTTCAACATATTTTTGACACAAAGTTGCACTGCTTGATATTCCTTTAATATAAACTTCCCAATCCTGTATTTTCATTGGTTCAGATAAGTCAAGAGAAGTTACACTTACTGTCCTGGCTCTGCTATTCCTTTCTGGGCATTCAGGCACTGTTGTGCACTGGGCATTGTATTGCAGTGAATGAAGCTTAGCCATGGGCAGGTGGATTAGGCAGGATCTGTATCAGCATTAAATGCGAAGGAACAGCTTTCTCCAGGGATCATTTTCAGTGAGACAGCCATGTTGATTAGCATTGAATAAGGGCTATATAAAGCTTGGGCAATGGGCAGGAATTTTGGGAGTAAGTGTCTATTATTGGCTGGGACCAAAGTGCTGAGAATGCTTCATTTGCATGAAGAGGAGTTCCAGGTGCATGCTGGGCATGCCTTTATAAGGAGAGATGAAGTTTTACCTGAAATCTGGCCACCAGGCTACATGACTATTTTAAGGGTGGCAGATGTGGTGATAGCAAGGATACATGCTTTGGTACATGCAGATTCAGAGCCAAGAGTAGAGCTACTCCTGCTAGACTTAGGATGAGATTTTTGGGGTTTGGCCACATCTCAACCTCACTGTTGCTCTGAACTAGCACTGCCGGTGGCTACAACTTTCATGGCTCCACACACACACACACACACACAGAGCAAATCTTTTACAATCTTTAAGATACAGAGGTAAAGTATAGAAGCAGTCCATTAACTTTAACACTATAAGAGGCTGTTCTTTAGGAATAGTAACAGTTATTGCAAGGCCTGTTTATTAAAGTTCTATTAATTCCATAGTGATATTTGCTCAAAATAGATCTGTGGGAAAATCCTGCTAATTAAGTCCTGGTAATTCCATAGTGGCATGTATTCAACACAGACCCTGCAACAAATGCTGTTTTCCTGACCTTTTCTTAATCACAAAATAGGAGAATTGCATGGACTGTCAGAATCTTCTATATGCTCTTTTTCCCAGATGTTCCAAGATTAACACATGGGCAGCTACTATATTTTGTTGTAAAGGTGCCACTGATCTATCCAGATGGGATTCTCAAAAAGCCAGGTTATAGGATCAAAATGGCACTTTCAGGAGCTCCTAAGAAAAATACCCCAAATCTTGTCTATTAGATTTTGGAATGGTATTTAAATATTCAGTTGTTTTCTGCAACTCTTTCCCCAGATTCTTTCCAGGAAGCCATCCTTGTGAGAGCACCATCTGCTCAGCAGAGGTATTATGCACAAACAGATATATGCATAGGCTTTAAGACCATCTCTTCTCTATAAATTAGCTGCCAACCCCTGCAGTACACAAGGCTGGAGGAACCTGATCAATCTTCATCAGTTTTCCAATTCATAAGTTTTGAACTTTGTAAATTTAATTTTTAAAAAATCTATTTTAATGATGGCTTTTAAATGCTTTAACCTCCCTTGTAGCCTATCACTCACCAGAGGTTGTGGGAAAGAAAGGATATGGGGAAGTGGACCTGTTTAGAAAGGTTCTTTGGAGCAACTCTCATTTGTGTTGTCTGGAAATCAGCAGTTTAGTTCACACGTTAGCAGTGGCAGCTCGGTCCACTTGCAAACATTTCAGGGATACACTCGTAGTCCAGTTTGGTAGAGTTGTAATAGCAAACAGGAATCAGCAGTGATGGCACTATCTAGCAGAGCTGTCCAGGCCTCAGCTAGACCAAAGCACAGTCAGCAGGAGGGACCTGGAAGAATGCCAGGAGAAGTTCTCAGCTGTGACTCTCAGTAAAGTAAAGATCAATGAACAGTTGAGATCCACAAGCATTGCACAACTAGCTGTACCAGCAAGCCTAGCTCAGTCCCCGTCCCACCCTGTCACTGACTGTTAACTCCTTTTATACTCTCTCCAAACATCATGTGTCTTCCACGGGTCTTGTCTCAGGAAGTGTCTAGCCTCAGCCCATGTGTCTGTCTCAGTTAACATCACTCTGCCAATTAGACTGAGTCCACAGAAGTGGCAAGAAACTGCAGCACACCACCAGAAAAATTTTTGGTGTGTTTCTCTCAATGAAAGGCAGACCAATGCATATATGTTGTTAACGAAGAGATTTTCATCATATACCCTTTCATGTGCTTTTTTTAAACAAAACATCCTCTCTTCTGTGTCTACGTTAGTGAAACATTCTTTCACAAGTCTGTCTTAGCCTTTCACACCTGTATCTCACACCTGTGTCCACTTTAATGAAACACTCCTTCACGTGTTTACCCAAACACCATCCAACACAAGTGACTTTTCAAAAAACCCTTAAGTTTCCAATTCAGAACTTTGTTGGGCCTTATGGGACACCCCTGGTCCACAGAACTCTGCTTGGGTTCCCTGAAGAGCCCAGTGAAAGGATCAAGAATGATAGGAAAGAACTGAAACATTGGCACTAATGTCCAGAATCCCTCAAATATTTTACCAGCTGTACAGAGGCATGGCAGGTCTCTTTTAGTAATTACATCCAGTCCATGTTCTTTGCCTCATTCTCTGAGCAGACATTAATTAAACACTGATATTGGAATCAATAGCAGTTGAGCAATATATTGTCCTTTTCCTAATGTTTGGTTGCCAGCAGGACTAGAAACTATAACTTTAATCTCTTCAATATAATTTCCATCTATAACTCCTGGAAAAATCTGCAAACCCTTCATGGTGACACCACTTTGCTGATTATGAATCCAATCACTTCCTGTGGGAAAGGGCCAAATTCTTGTATGGCCTGGCACCATTTCCGGTGTTATTACTAATCTGAAGATGGCCTTTCTAAAGCCATCTGTCTCTTAGTGAGGCCACTAAAGAGGATGAGAGAACTTTTTTAGTGGTCTTAATAAGATATGAAGTGAAGAGCTAGAGAGATGGCTTAGTGGTTAAGAGTACTCCGTGCTCTTCTGAAGATTCTGAATTCAATTCCCAGCATGCACATGTCAGGTTACAACTGTCTGATGCCATCTTCTGGTGTGAAGATGTACATGCAAACAAAGTACCCATATTATGTAAAACAGAGGGATGAAGTAAAATAGAAAAAAAATTCCATGCTATCAAGTGCTGCATTTGATGAATAGGCTTTAGGATCAGAGGAAAATTGGAGCTGGAGATGGGGGAGCAAAATCAGCACGAATAAATAAAAAGGGAAGATTTAACTCTAACACAGTAAAACTAATTACAATAATGAAGTTTTTTTCTGCCAAGCTTTCTACAATGTCTAGCTTGGTTGTATTTTGCAGTCTTAGAATTAAGTATATTTTGAGTTCAAAGTTATGTAGTATGTAGTATGTTTGTGTCAGTCTCATATGAACTTAGCAATCTGAATGTCCTAAGGAGCTTGTAGTTCAAAGTTGAGTGTTTGGGTGGTGTCTGTTAACTTAGTGGCAATCCTAACAGAACAGAAATTTGGCTTGCCAAATGCATCCACTGTTTGTGCAGAACATGATGGCAGAAGAGGCATGGGCCAATTTTGTCTAGTGGTGGTTTTTACCACACGTAAATCAGGTAGATTTGCTGTTGCAGGGCCCTGCCATCTTCTTCTAAAATATTATTGTTAAGGGATGGGTAGAAGACCTAACCATTTAACATGTCACATCTGGCAGATCTCAGGAAGCCTTGAGGACATTAATCTACTAAGAATGTCTGAGGTACCCAAACTTTGCTCCTAGTTACTTGCTTCAGGCATAAACTGGAAAACAATCACATGGAAACTTATTGCTAGAATTAGCTAATACTCTGTATGACTGTAGTTTCAGAACAGAAAGTTTATACATACATAATAATCTTCTAGATTTTGAGATATTTATATCTTTTTGAATTAGAAATTTCTGGTTTCTTTGGAGACTCAGTTGTACTTTGAGGTGTTTTTCTAGAAACTGTCTTATGAGAGGATTTTATTTCTAAGCAGACATGTGGGAGGATGTTTTGCTGAGAAAAGACACAGGGTGTTTTTCTGGAATCAGCCTGGAAAAAAAGCATGTGATATTTTCCTAGTGTGTATGTTTGAGGGAACATGTGATGTTTGGAAAGGGTATAAATATAACACAACAGACAGTGGGTGACACTTTGTGGCATTGGTTCACCTTGCCACTCTTTGCTGGTCATCATTGGGCTTTTCTGATACTGGTCTTTGCTGGCAATGCTTTGTGGTATTCACCTTGTTGCTCTTCGCTGATTATTGTTTGTAATGACTTCATAGAGAGAAATGCCACCAAAGAACTTCTGGTCGTTTTTCAGCAGTTTCTTGCTGTTTCTGCAGACTTGGGCCAATTGGCAGAGCCTCACAGTTCTTCTAGATCAAGCTGGTGTTGCTGATTTGTGAATGGTGTTTGTGAGTGGACTGAGCTACTGCTACCAATTTGTACTGACCTGCTGACATCCTGACAACTCAGATTGGATTTGCTCCAAAGAACTATTTCTAAATAGGTCTACATCCTCCTTTGCCCTACTAACCTTTCTTTTCCACCACCTCTGCTGGGTGGTATGCTAGAAGGGAGGTTAAAGCATTAAAAAAGCCCTTTATTATTCCATGTACAGGCATCAGCTTTTGGGATTGTTCCCATAAGACCAAGCTGCACATCTGCTACATATATGAGAGGAGGCCTAGGTCCAGTCTGTGTCTGTTCTTTGGTTGATTGTTCAGACTCTGAGAGCCCCAAGAATCCAGGTTAGTTTCCAGGTTAGTTGACTCTGTTGTTCTTCCTATGGAGTTCCTATTTACTTCAGGGTCTATAATCCTTCCTCCTATTCTTCCATAAGAGTCCTCAAGCTCCATCCACTGTTTGGCTGTAGGTGTTTGCATCTGTCTGAGTCAGCTGCTTGTTGGAGCCTCTCCTAGGACAACATGCTCCAGTCTGGAAGCTTAACAGAGTAGCATTAGTAGTGTCAGGGATTTGTGCTTGCCCATGGGATGGGTATCAAGTTGGGCAGGTTATTGGTTGGCCATTCCTCAGTCTCTGCTCTATCCCTCATGCCTGCATTTCTTGTAGACAGGATAAATTTGGGTTTGAAATTTTTGTGGGTGGGTTGGTGTCTGTATTCACCACTGGGGTTATTGGCAGACTACAGGCAGTAGTCTCTTTGGGTTCCATATCCTCAGTGCTGTGAGTCACAGCTAAGGTTACCTCCATTGATTCTGTGTACCTCCCTTATTCCAGATCTCTGTCTCTTCCTGGAGATGCCCCCACCTCTTCACCCCTGTCAGTTACTGATTTCCATTCATGTTCATGGTCATCTAGCCATCTCTCCTGTCCTTCCCCACACCTAATCCTCAACTCCTAATTCCTGTCCCCATCGCCCCTCAGTATTACCACAAGTTGAGCTCAACGATGCTATGTAAATTGAATCAATACATGTATGTTGTTAGCAAAGAATAGTGAGGCAGAGGAAACCAAACCAATGCTCAGTGCTTGTCTGTCATTATCTGTGGGGTCATACGTATACTCCTTCATCAAAGGTCCTTTCATGTGCCTGCTTCAGGGAAACATTATTTCTCATGTCCGCTTTAGCATGACATACTTTCATTTGTGTGCCCCAGCAAAGCATCATTTAATATAACTAACTTTCCAAAGAAACTAGAAGTTTCCACTTCAGCATGACATCTATATTTTATGGCTAATATCCAGTATAAGTAAATACATACCATGCATGTCTTTTTGGGACTGCATGTTGATATTCTCAAGTTCCACCTATCTGTCTGTAAAATTCATGATTTCTTTGTTTTAAATAGCTGGATAGTATTCCATTTTGTAGATGTACTACATTGTCTTTATGCAGTCTTCAGTTGAGGGACATCTAGGTTGTTTCTAGTTTCTGGCTATTATGAATATTGCTGGTATAAACACAGTTGAGCAGCTGTCTTCTGGGATGTTGGAACATCTTTTGGGTATATATGCCCAGGAGTGGCATGACTGTGCCTTGAGGTAGAACTATGCCCAAGTTTCTGTGAAACTGCCAGATTGGGCTGTCTTGTCTGACGTTAGGGGGAGAGAAGTGCCCAGCCTTACAGATACTTGAAGTGCTAGGGTGGAGGGATACCCATGGAGTTCTCCACCTACTCAGAGAGAAGAGGAGGAGGGATGGGGAAAGTATTGTGGGAGGGGGTGACTGGGAGGCACAGTGAATGGGATGTAAAGCGAATAAGTAAAAAAATAAATGAAATATAAAAATAAAAGCAAAAGTGAAGTATATTCCATACAAGAGGGCCATGCTCAAAGAAGGGCATAGCGTCTCAAAGGAATGTATGTCTTTTTGAGAAACTGAGTACATGAAGAACAGAGAGAAACGAGATGAGTGGCCTAAGAGTCTCAAAGGAATGTATGTCTTTTGGGAAACTGAGTACATGAAGAACAGAGAGAAAAGAGATGAGTGTCCTAAGATGAGCCTGAGCTAGGCCAAGAGGACCTCTTAGCTAATGTTAAGATTTTCATCAGGGAGTGGTGCATGCAGATATGAATAGCCTGTGTGGCCACTTGAGGCCATATTTATGCCCATGGTCTATACAGCCACTGGGGGCCATGCTGAGGTCTGTGGTATGTGCTGACACTGAAGTCCAGGTGGATTTCTATGATTCACATTATCACCAGGCAGCATGTGGAAGTCCATGAGCCATGCTGACTGTAGAGGACATGGAAGCTTCACGTTATCACCAGGCAGCATGTGGAAGTCCATGAGCCATGCTGACTGTAGAGGACATGGAAGCTTCTTCCGCAGTGGTGCCCGTAACTGTAGACTCATAGTTGAGAAAAGGAGACATAGACAGCTGTTGTGACAAATCCTATTCACACCCTCCAAAGTAGCAACCTAGACAAGAAGCATCAGAGATAACTCTTAAAATTATGATAAGGATGCTGAATTGTAGCTCTCCACAATATATAGCTACTGGATACTGGTGCTGGTTGGGGAGGAAGGACTAAGTTTTCTTTAAGTGGCTGGCCACTGGGAGTTTGACTATGCTCCACTGACTATATGGAAAACATAAACTGTACTTTTAAATCTTTTTATGGGTGGCTCAGGTTGTGTCTGGTCTGTCTGAGCTGGTGCCCTGAGCAGACCATGGGCACAAACTCCTCAGCCAGTCCCACAAGACCCAGAGGAAGCTCCACTCTTAGGTGCTCTAACACACCCAGGATAAGAGGATTGGAGGTGAGGAGGACACATCTGTCCCAACACTGGGAGCAGCTGGGACCTGTGGGACCCACACACACAGGAACTTCACCAGCCCAGTGGCTCTGTTTGCCTCTCTGGTCTGTCTGGACCGGTCCCCTGAGCAGACCTTGGGTGCAAACCCCACAGCTAGTCCCACAACACCCAGAGGAAGCTCCATTCCCAGGTGCTCTAACAAGCCCAGGATCATAGGATCCCAGAAACACAGGATCACAGAGACAGCTTGACTCTGAGGAGTTCTGACACATCAGGATCACAGGAAGGACAGGATCCAGTCGGATTTAGCCAGGGCAGGTAGCACTAGAGATAACCAGATGGTGGGGGCAAGCGTAAGAAAATAAGCAACACTTGGCATCATCAGAACCCAATTCTCCCACCATAGCAAGTGCTGGACACACCATCACACTGGAAAAGCAAGATTCAGATATAAAATCACTTCTCATGATGATGATACAGGGCTTTAAGAAAGACATAAATAACTCCCTCAAAGAAATACAGGAGAACACAGGTAAACAGTTAGAAGCTGTTCAAGAGGAAACACAAAAATCCCTTAAAGAACTATAGGAAAACACAATCAAACAGTGAAGGAAATGAGTAAATATCCTTACGTTTGCCTCCTGCCATCTGGTTATCTCTAGTGCTACCTGCCCTGGCTAAACCTGACTGGAGCTTGTCCTTCCTGTGATCCTGGTTGTGTCAGAACTCCTCAGAGTCAAGCTGTCTCTGTGATTCTGGGATCCTGGGATCCTGGGCTTGTTAGATCACCTGGGAGTAGAGCTTCATCTGGATGTTGTGGGATTTGCTGTGGAGCTTGCTCCCAAGGGTATCTCAGGGCACCTGCCATCCCAGACAGACCAGAAGGAACCTGAACCACTGGACTGGTGGAGTTCCTGTGTGTCTGGTCCCACTGCTCCAGTTACTCCTGGTGTTGGGACAGATGTTGTGTCCTCCTCACCTCTGATCCTGGGTGTGTTAAAGTGCCTGGGAAGGGAGCTTCCTCTGGGTGTTGTAGGACTCACTGTGGAGCTTGCACCCAGTGTCTTCTCAGGGCACCATGTTGCAAGTTTGGAGCTTGCCTCAACACACACCATAGCATCCAGCCACAGGACAGAGAGCACAGCGTACTTGAAGTTCTAACTAGAGCTGTGGCTGCCAGCAGGCACTCATACGAATGGGTCGCCTGGAATGGGGTCAAGGCCTGAATAATGAAGGGGACTTGAAATGCAGGAAGGGTTTGAAAACACATGGTGTGTTTTCAGTCCACCATCATTCATTGAATTCTCCTTGTTACAAGCAAACAGGTACATAGGTAAAGCAAC
>NW_022196909.1:70882362-70886234 GCF_008632895.1 Mastomys coucha | reverse complement strand
CAATTAGCAGGAGGTGGGTAGAGAGGTGTGGCTATCTGTGGCAAGGCGGGGTCTGAAGAATCAGCCCTCAGCTGTAGGAGGGTCACATAGAGCATCTAGACAACAAAAGGAAGTTAAAAAATATAAATTAGACAAGAAGAACTCAAAATTTCACAAATATTTGCAGATGATATGATAGTATAATTATGTGGCCCCCTAAAGTTCCACCAGACAACACCTACAGCTGATAAACAAGTTCAGCACACTGGCTGAATATACAATTAACTCAAACAAATCAGTAGCCTTCCTTTATACAAATGATAAACAGGCTGAGAAAGAAATTAGGTGCCTCAGCGCTTCTTAGAAAGGGGATCAAAATACTGACAGGATGAAATATGGAGACAAAGTGTGGAGCAGAGACTGAAGGATAAAGCCTTCCAGAGACTGCCTCACTTGGGGATCTATCCTATATACAGTTACCAAACCCAGACCCGATTGTGGATGCTGGGAAATGGTTGCTGACAGGAGCCTGACATGGCTGTCAGAGAAATGCAAATCAAAATGACCTTGAGATTCCACTTCACACCAATGAAATGGCTAAGATCAAAAACTCAGGTGAGAGTAGATGCTGGCGAGGATATGGAGAAAGAGGAACACTCCTCCATTGCTGGTGAGATTGCAAGCTAGTACAACCATTCTGCAAATCAGCCTGGTGACTTCTCAGAAAATTGGATATAAGTACTACCTGACCCAGCTATACCACTCCTGGGCATATACTTAGAAGATGCTCCAACATGTAATAAGGACACATGCTCCACTATGTGCATAGCAGCCATATTTATAATAATGAGAAGCTGGAAACAACCCAGATGTCCTTCAACAGAGGAATGGATACAGAATGTTACATTTGCACAATGGAGTACTACTCAGCTATTAAAAACAATGACTTCACCAAATTTGCAGGCAAATGGATGGATCTAGAAAATATCCTGAGGTAACTCAGTCACAAAAGAACACACATGGTATGTTGGGCACTGGGAGGTGGGGAAATAAAGGGGTGGGAGGGCTTGTCAGGCGTTCTTTTGGTTTCAGACCAGGTTCAGGCAGCCATGGAGTGGAGAATACATGAATTCACTTTAAGAATATCAAATAACGGTTTCAGTCCTCCTGTAGTAAACTTTAAATAGGTGCAAAGCCAATTGAGATCACCTAACAGTTTTTGAGAATCATTTAAAGTTTTTAACCTGTCCCTACAGATAATTATCTTCTGGGGATAAATGACTTGATGTGTAATTCTAAAACCTAAATAATTGTGAGGATCCCGAGTTTTTCTGGAGCTATTTGTAGTCCTTTATCAGCTAATGACTGTTGTTAATCTCTATAGCATAAAAGCAAGTCCTGAGGATCTTTTCCTGTTAACAAGACATCACCTGTGTAATGTATGATGTATATCATATGCCCTTGCTGTCTTATAGGCTGAATGGCTTGTGCCACAAATTTTTAGCATAAGGTAGGTGTTAGCATTCAGAACCTGCGGTGATACATGGGCGGGTCCATAGACCTGTTGCTGGGGCAACGGCCACCATATTCCCAGAATCCATTTGGTTCAGCTCCCACCTTTACCTGGATTACTACATCACAACCCATATATATGGGACAATTCCTCCATCTTTGCTCTCTCTCTCTCTCCCCTCTTTCTGCGCCGCTACCCTCTACTCCCTCTCAATTAAACTTCTTGCAAGTGGAACTGTCTGGGCCTGGTGTGATACTTGCAGACGCGAACACCGCTGCCCAAACACATCAATTTGGTGCTGAGAGTCAGGATCGTGGCAGTTCGCGTCTGCCAAACCCGCTCCGTGGTAGCGGGGCGGGCAGGGTGCACGGCCACCGCCACGGATCCGCATGGGGAGCGCGGGGAGTGGTCCCGCGCAGGGAGCGGTCCCAGCACCGCCAACTGGGCACTATCGTATGTGAGTTTGCAGCCCCCTCACCTGGCAGCTACTCACCACTTCTCGCTGGAAACACCGGACACCGCAGGACACAACGAACCTACAGCCAAGCACAGCTAGACCACGTGAGCTGTACCCCACTCAGGCACCATTCAGTTCCATGTTTTCCATTTACCAGGTCGCAATAACCAGCCACACAGACACCGACATATTAATTAATAGGATCAGTCAGGGGGAGGACCTCCAACTTTCCAGATAGGGTCTGGCCAACCCTCCCTGGAAACGATGGAGTATAGCCCCCCCTTGGCATACGCGTTAGGACGTTCTGCCCCTTGGTGCTCCTTCCCTTGGAAGTAACTCTCACTCCTAATAATCTCTCACTGGGCTCTCTGCAACTGTCAAACCCCTGGATCCAGGGTGAGTTACCTTCCCACAGTAGGCCGCTGGCTCTGCTAGATTGCCACTAGGGTTTCTCGTGACGACCTGAACCACTAGCCTTGGCTGTTAACCTTTTTGGTGCTTGGATTGTTCTCAGGACGCTGGTACGAACATCCATCCACCCCCCCCAATAGGTTCCAGAATGTCTTTGACAGTTCCTCCAGGCACCCCACTGGGATGTCTCCTGGAAAATCTCAAATCTTTAAAGATAACGCCTGACTTAAAGGCATCAAAATTAATATATCTCTACAAAAAGGTCTGGATTAAATATCAACTAGATGGGAATTCAAAGTAGCCACTTAATGGCAACCTAGATCCAGCTATTTTAAGGGGTCTTAATACATACTGTCAGCGAGCTGGTAAATGGAAGCAGGTTCCCTATGTTCAAGCATTCATCTATCTCCGTTCAAGTCCCTCCTTGTGCTCTTCTTGTTCCCCAACCCAACTTCTCTTAGCCATGAAATCTACACCTCAACCTCCTCTAGATGACTCTGCAATTCTAGATCCAGCTAATGAACCACCCCCTTTTCACCGTAATCCTGTCTCCTCACCACCAAAAACCCAAACTGCTGCCTCAGTTTCTCCTCCTCACCAGGATGCTCCAGAGCCTGCTAGCTCTCCCTCTCTAGACCCCTCCCCTTCTGTGCCAGATGTGGGCCGCTCCAAATGCCCCACAGTGGCAGCTACCTTCATTCCTCCTGTCATCCGCTCTAAGGCTGCAACCAAACCTTCAAGTTCTTCCTCTCCAAAGACACCTGACCCAGCAACTGTCCTACCTCTATGGGAAGTTGCTGGAGTAGATGGTCTTGTCAGAGTACATGTTCTGTCCTCACTTAGTGAACATTCCCAAATAGAAAACAGGCTGGGGTCCTATACTTCTAACACTTCCAAGTTTATTAAGGAGTTCCAGTATATCACTCAATCTTACAGCTTGACTTTCCATGATGTTTATATAATCCTTACTAACAATTTACTTCCTGAAGAATGCAGGCGAGTATGGGAAGAGGCGAGAGTACATGCAGATGGGATTCACCAGACAGACAACACATATACAATTGGCTCTGAGACAGTTCCAGAACAAGATCCTCAGTGGAATTACAATTCTGCAGGTGGTATTTTAGCCAGAGACAGGTTCATCACATGCCTTCTGGCTGGTCTTAGAAAAGCGGCCTTAAAGCCCGTAAATTTTGAAAAACTCCAAGAGGTTGTCCAAGACAAACAAGAGAATCCATCTCAATTTTTAGAACGCCTTACGAAGGCTTTATTACAGCATACCAATGTGTACCCTGAAAACCCAGAAGGTAAGCAACTTCTGATGACCTACTTCTTCTCCCAGAGCTACCCCGTCATAAGAGCTAAACTTAAAAAACTAGAGAGGGGACCCCTGACTCCACAGGCAGAAGTCTTAGCGCTGGCCTACAAAGTATACCATGGAAGGGATGATAGGATCCGCAAACAAAAATACCATATGCTGGCAAAGGCTGTCCGACCAGCCCCAGCCACTAC
>NW_022196909.1:70875790-70879293 GCF_008632895.1 Mastomys coucha | reverse complement strand
GGGTCAGGAAACTGCTCCATAGCTGGATGCCAAGAACCAATCCAAATTGCCATCATCCCGGTGTCTGTGATGCCATCTACATATTATGATCTCTATACTTGCTTTCTCTTCGACCAGACAGAAGAATATTGTAGAAAATGGCCAGACAAATATGGGGCTGCCCATATTGGTCTTGTCAAATACATATGCTAAGATCACGGACCAATCATTTCTTCTATCAACATCGCAAGACACTGTTTTTCTACATACAAGATCCGTGGGATTCCAGATGGGAGACAGGAGTTCTTGGTAAGCTCTATCATAAAAATCAGCCCGGGAGCCCAGTAAGTACCATCCATATTCAGAGAAAATATGTCTCAGTTGCCCAACCCCTAGATATTGAAAAAGTAGGAGAGATAATCAAACACTCCTCTGAGGTCCTTATCTCTTTGACATCACCCCTCATAAATGGTACTAACTTGTCATTTTGCCTTTTACTTCAGACCTTGACCTCGGCATACCATCTCCTTAATGTTACCAGGCCTGGACACTTTAAAGAGTGCTGGTTATATATATCTCCTGGAACTAACTCACAATTGTCACTTACATTTTCTCTGGTGATACTGCCAAGTAACGTTACCTTACCCTTTGTCAGCTGCCCTGGCTCCAGTGTCGCCGTGACTCCATACCTTACCTCTGTCCCTCTCTTTGGTGTAGCAACCTGTTTTAAGGCCTCTGGGACTCAGTCAGTGGGAATGCTGAGCTCCCTAGACTGCAATAGAACCATAACCCTTGATATATCATCTTTGCCACAATGCCCTATAATCCAAAACATATCAATTCTTTGTGGCACTCAGATATATCATCATCTACCTGCTAGCTGGTCAGGAGTGTGCACATTAGTACTTCTTTTCTCTGAACTGGGAGTGATCCAGGGAAACGAACCCCTGCCAATCCCAGTTGTAGATATGATAGCTGCCCAACATAAGAGGGCAGTCCAAGTTGTGCCACTCTTGGTTGCTACAGGTATAGGTGTTGCTATAGGTGTCAGTACTGGAGTTGCAGGGATAACAACTTCCATGATCCAATATAATACATTCACTTTTCAGTTTCAAAGCGATTTTCAAAAAATGTCTGAAACTGTACTTACTATCCAGAAACAGATTGACTCCTTGGCAGCTGTGGTGCTTCAGAACAGATGAGGACTAGATATCCTGACAGCTAAAGAAGGTGGTCTTGCCTGTTCCTCCAAGAAGAATGTTGCTTCTATGTCAACCAATCCGGGATAGTAAGAAATAAAATCCAGGAGCTGCAGTCAGACATAAAAAACTTCAGAGACTGCGAGACCTCCAGTTCTAAGATTTTTGAAAACCCCATATGGAAGTGGATACTCCCATTTGTAACTCTTCTCCTAGTCATCTTCCTGGTGTTATTATTTGCTCCCTGCCTCATTAATCTTGTCTCTACATTTCTTCAACGACAAGTACAAAAAATTTCTAACCAAACTATCAATCAGCTCCTGTTACAGGATTACCAGCCGCTGCCCACAGATGAGCCACTGTCCACAGAGGAACCTGATGCACATGTTTACCAAGTGGATCCCGATGGTGAAAGCCAGCTACCCCCATTGACAACGCCCCTAGACAGCAGGAAGTAGCCTAAGAGACACTTTGCCCTCATTCCCTTTTCATCATCGGCTTCCCCTTCCCTTTTTCTTTCCTTCTCTTTATAATATCAAAAAGGGAGGTATGTTAGCATTCAGACCCTGTGGCGATACATGGGCGGGTCCACAGACCTGTTGCCGGGGCAACGGCCACCATATTCCCAGAATCCATTGGGTTCAGCTCCCTCTTCTACCTGGACTACTTCGTCACAACCCATATATATGGGACAATTCCTCCATCTTTGCTCTCTCTCTCTCTCTCCCCTCTTTCTGCGCCACTACCCTCTACTCCCTCTCAATTAAACCTCTTGCATGTGGAACTGTCTGGGCCTGGTGTGATACTTGAAGACGCGACCGCCACCATCCAAACACATCAGTGGGACTATTGGCAATGCCCAGAGGAAGAACTATCCATTGTTATCTTTTTATAGGATCTTTAAAATTAATATAAGGAACACTGAAAACAAATCTTTCACAATCTTGGGGGTGTAAAGAAATTATTTTTCAAATCTACTACTATTTTATAATATCCTTTAAGAATGGCTACTGAAGATGGAGGCCCAGGTTGTAAGGCTTCCATAAGTACCATGGTTTAGTTGACCTTTCTTAGATCTTGTAGCAATCTCCATTTACTAGACTTTTTTCTTGATAACAAATATTGGAGTGTTCCATGGTGACTGAGTTTCTCTTATATGAACTACTTCTAGTTGGTCCTGCACAATCAAAGAGGCAGCTTCTAGTTTTTCTTTAGTAAAGGCCACTGGTCAAGCCACACTGGAATATTATTAAGCCATTGAATTTTATCAGCATGGGGTATAGGCAAGATAGTGGCAATTATGGGAAATATGCCAAGCCTCCAGTGTTAGAGTGGGGCTTAGGCCCTTCAAATGTCTTAATGCCTTGTTCTTCCTTTCCTAGCACTTGATCAGGTAAAAATCCTTGTTTTAGCATCTAGTCACTACTTCATTAGGACTACACATTATAAGACTCCTCTGTGACAAGAGATCTCTTCCCTAGAGGGTAATAGGCAAATGTGGCATGAATTTGTCATGAATTGCCTTCCTCATCTCTCCAGGTTAGAATTTTAGAGCTTTGTTTTGAGTTATTGGCATAACCAAGCCCTTGAAGGTTCGTGAGAGTATCAGATAAAGGCCAAGTTGAAGGCCAATCTTGTCCTTTACTAATTGTTACACCAGCCCCAGTATCTATGAATCCTTCAAAACTGTTTCCTTCAATTATTTATTCAAGGTGAGGTTTCTTACTAGTAATAGACTGAACCAAGTACACACCAGAGGAACCAAAGCCACTCTGTCCCCTCTTACTCTTAATGAATTTGGAAGGTAGAGAATGTAAGGGAACTAAAATAAGTTGAGCAATTCTTTTGCCAGCATGTATAGTTATAATGCCATGGGGGAATCAGTCATAATTTTAATTTCTTCCTTATAATTATTTATAACACCTGGATAGATCTGCAATCCTTTTGTAATAATGCTGCTTAGGCCTAAAAGTAATCCCCAGGTCCCTGGTGGCAAGGGCATAAAAACTCCAGTAGGCAGGGTTTGAACTCCCATTTCTGGGGTCAAAATATATTTCGTGGATATTGGAATTTTGATTAAATCCTGCACTTTCTGGGGTTGCTCTGATAAGTTCAGAAATGGATTTCCCTGGCTTGGCAGCAGCATGACCCCATAAGCTGATTGTTGTAGATGTCTGGGGGCCTGAGGCTGACCCTTCTGCTCATTTCCCCACATGGCATGGCCCTGATCATCTGTTTTACATCTATATTTCCTGGCCTAACATGTCGGATATATCCTGCCCTTTCCCTGAGAGCCTGACTTACAGCTCTTTCTAGTGGTGATGG
>NW_022196909.1:70863282-70871734 GCF_008632895.1 Mastomys coucha | reverse complement strand
CCTGAGTTGGAGGCCTCCAGTTGTTTAATCTATTCTCAGACAAGGTAAGGAAGCCTTTATCCCAGCCAGAGCAGTTAGTGTAGAAGAGTAAAGTCAAGTATGGAAGAAGAAGTAAGACCAAACCTGCCTTGTTATTAGGAAAAGACCTATTGCATCCCATTGTAAGGCTAAGTCTGCATTCTGCACATTGCTCTCATAGTTTTTATGTTATCTTTACTTTCTGTGTTATTCCACTCTGTGTTCTCCTGATCTTGGTCTCTCCTCCTGCTCTGACGTCACAGTTTTGCTCTTACTCTCAAATCCTGTATGAGTTGATTTTTACTCTACAGTGTTTCAGGGTTGCCTTATTCCCGTCTTTTCTTCTTTGTAAAGGAAACGTGTATTCTGAGCGCTTGCATGTTGAGAAGTTATAATTTGTGTTTATTTTGATTTATATAATTTGTATGTTTTGATTTTATAAGATTTCAAAGTCAAGAGATTGCCCATAGTATTCGAAGAAACTTTAGATATTTTAACAATGTTGGGACAGTGATATAATATGGAGATTTTTGAAGTTAAGGTAAATGAATTTTAAATTATTGGTAGACCAGGAGCTTGTGGTGGCTTGAATATGCTTGGCCTGTGGGAAGTGGCACTATTAGGACGTTTGAGCCTTATCGGAAGAGGTGTGACCTTGTTAGAGGAAGTGTGTGACTAAGAGGGTAGGCTTTATGGTTCGCTACTGTTCAAGCTTCACCCAGTGTAGAAAGCCTTTTCCTAGCTGCCTGTGGAAGAAAAAGGCTCCTAGTTGTAATTAGATCAAGATTTAGAACCCCCAGCTCCTCCAGCACCATGTCTGCCTGCAAGCTGCCATGCTTTTTGCCAGGATGATAATGGTCTGAATTTCTGAACCTATAAGTCAGCCCCAGTTAAATGTTTCCTTTTATACAGATTGCTTTGGTCATGGTGTCTCTTCACAGCAATAAAACCCTAACTAAGATAGAAGTTGGTACCAAGGACTAGGGTGATAGACCTGACCATGCTTTTGTTTGGATGAATTCAAATTTTGGATCTTTGGATTTGTAAAGTTGTGGAAGACTTTAAGTGAAGCTTAATGGACTATACTAGTAGAAACATGGACAACATTGAAAGACCCCCGGGGGAGACCCCCACTTAAATCTCGGGAGGATGTGTACCCAAGGAATCATAAGAGACCGTCTTGATGTAATTACAAGAGATATATTTTTAATTTCAGGGCGCCCTGGTTTGGCACCACACCTATCTCACGCAGGAGATAGTGGAGCCGACCACGAGGCTTGAAAGTTAGGGGTTTATATAGGGAAAAGGTCTGAGGGAACAAAGGGATCAGTGTGGTCATACATAATTGGCTAGTTCAAATATTAACTATTATGTGCAGAACAGAGTGGAAAATTCCTAAGGTTGGTGTTAATCTGAGTCAACAAAGCATCCGACCTTCAACCATATCTGAGAGGACCAGATGGTCCATTACTTAGTGTCCTCCAGGTTCGTCTTTGCAGGCCTGGGCCTTGGACATGTCCTCGTTTGCCTAGACATGTTTTCTTCTATGTTTATAGTTTTATGTCTTCTTGACCTGCCAGCTCTTATGATATCTAACAACTTGCTTGCTCCTTCCCAGGCCTATGTCGGCCAGCTTGTGATGGATTCTTAGGCCCATAACTTTTCTTCCTAGTCAGCACTGGTCTAAAGCTTTAATTTTTCCTTTCAACATCAGTGTTGAGAGTGAGATGAATTCTGGGGGACTGCCTGGCTCAAGAGCTTTCAAAGGGAAAGATCTTTCTTTTTCTTTTTCTTTTTTTAAAAATTTATTTATGCATATGAGTAAACCATTGCTCTCTTCAGACACACCAGAAGAGGGCAACAGTTCCCATTACAGATGGTTGGGAGCCACCATGTGGTTGCTGAGTATTGATCTCAGGACCTCTGGAAGAGCAATCTGTGCTCTTAACCGCCGAGCCATCTCTCTAGCAGCCCCCACCCCCCTTTTTTTTTAGGGGAAAGAACTGTGTTGCTTATAAATTGTTCTTATGATATTTTGGTAAAGAATATGGCTTCTTTTTGCCTGTGTTTGAAGAGTCTACCTGAGGCTAAGGTAAAGAGATTTAGACTAAATGCATTGACAAAGGAAGTTTCAAAAAAGCCTAGTTTAGACTTTGTCCTATGGCTCTCTCTCTCTCTCTCTCTCTTTTTTTAGAACATGATTTTAATATTTTCAACTGTTAATATTCAACAAACAGAATAATTATTTTAAGACATATTTCATTGTTATGTCTCCCTTTTCATTTCTGATTTTATTAATTTGGATACTGTCTCTGTGCCCTCTGGTTAGTCTGGGTAAGAGTTTATCTATCTTGTTGATTTTCTCAAAGGACCAGTTCCTGGTTTTGTTGATTTGTTGTATAATTCTTTTTGTTTTTGTTGTTTGGTTGATTTCAGCTCTGAGTTTGATTCTTTCCTGCCATCTACTCCACTTGGTTATATTTGCTTCTTTTTGTTCTAGAGCTTTCAGGTGTGCTGTCAAGCTGCTAGTGTATGCTCTCTCCAGTTTCTTTTTTGGAGGCACTCAGAACTCTGAGTTTTTCTCTTAGCACTGCTTTCATTGTGTCCCATAAGTTTTGGTATGATGTGTCTGCATTTTCATTAAATTCTAAAAAGTCTTTAATTTCTTTCTTTATTTCTTCCTTGACAAAGTTATCATTGAGTAGAGCATTGTTCAGCTTCCATGTGTATGTGTGCTTTTCATTGTTTTTGTTGGTACATAAGACCAGCCTTAGTCCGTGGTGATCTGATAGGATGCATGGGATTATTTCAATCTTCCTATATGTGTTGAGGCCTGTTTTGTGACTGATTATATGTCAGTTTTGGAGAAGGTACCATGAGATGCTGAGAAGAAGGTATATTCTTTTGCTTTAGGATGAAATGTTCTATAAATATCTGTTAGATCCATTTAGTTCATAAATTCTGTTAGTTTTACTGTGTCTCTGTTTAGTTTCCATTTCCATAATCTGTCCATTACTGTGAGTGGGGAGTTTAAGTCTCCCACTACTATTGTATGGGGTATGATGTGTGCTTTGAGCTTTAGTAAAGTGTGTTTTATGAATGTGGGTGCCCTTGCATTTGGAGCATAGATGTTCAGAATTGAGAGTTCATCTTGGTAGATTTTTCCTTTGATGAATATGAAGTGTCCTTCCTTATTTTTAAATAACTTTTGGTTGAAATTTGATTTTATTGGATATTAGAATGGCTACTCCAGCTGGTTTCTTGGGACCATTTGCGTGGGAAATTGTTTTCCAATCTTTTATTCTAAGGCAGTGTCTGCCTTTGTCATTGAGGAGCATTTCTTGTTTGCAGCAAAATGCTGGGTTCTGTTTACATATCCAGTCTGTCAGTCTATGTCTTCTTCTTGGGGCATTGTGTCTATTGATGTTAAGAGATATTAAAGAAAAGTGATTGTTACTTCCTGTTATTTTTATTGTTAGAGGTGGGCTTATGTTTGTGTGGCTCTCTTTTGGATTTGTTGAAAGATTACTTTCTTGCTTCTTCTAGGGTGTAGTTTTGCTCCTTATGTTGGTGTTTTCCATCTATTATCCTTTGTAGGGCTGGATTTGTGGAAAGATATTGTGTAAATTTTGTTTTGTCATGGAATATCTTGTTTTCTCCATCTATGGTAATTGAGAGTTTTGCTGGGTATAGTAGCCTGGGCTGGCATTTGTGTTCTTGTAGGATCTGCCTAGGATCGTCTAGCTTTCATAGTCTCTGGTGAGAAGTCTGGTGTGATTCTGATAGGCCTGCCTTTACATGTTACTTGACCTTTTTCCCTTACTGCTTTTAGAATTCTTTCTTTGTTTAGTGCATTTAGTGTTTTGATTATTATGTGATGGGAGAAATTTCTTTTCTGGTCCAGTCTATTTAGAGTTCTGTAGGCTTCTTGTATGTTCATGGGCATCTCTTTCTTTAGGTTAGGGAAGTTTTCTTTTATAATTTTGTTGAAGAAATTTACTGGTCCTTTAAGTTGGGAGTCTTCAGTCTCTTCTATACCTATTATCCTTAGGTTTGGTCTTCTCATTGCATCCTGGATTTCCTGGATGTTTTGTGTTCGGAGCTTTTTGCTTTTTGCATTTTCTTTGACTGTTGTGTCAATGTTTTCTATGGTGTCTTCTGTCCGTGAGATTCTCTCTTCTATCTCTTGTATTCTGTTAGGGATGCTTGCATCTATGATTCCTGATCTCTTTTATAGGTTTTCTAACTTCAGGGTTGTCTCCCTTTGTGATTTCTTTATTGTTTCTATTAACCTGCCTTGGCTATATCTGACTGGGGCCTGTCCTTCTTGTGATCCTGGTTGTGTCAGAACTACTCAGAGTCAAGCTTTCTCTGTTCCTGTGATTCTGGAATCCTGGGATCCTTTGATCCCGTGCCCATTAGAGTGCCTGGAAGTGGAGCTTCCTCTGGGTATTATGGGACTTGCTGCAGAGTTTTTGCCCAAGGTCTACTCAGGGCAACGGCCTAGACAAGCCGGATGTTACCAGTACCACTGGACTGGCAGAGTTCCTGCGTGCCTGGTACCCACTGGTCCCAGTTACTCCCGGTGTTGTGAAAGATGTTGTGTCCTCCTCACCTCTGATCCTATGATCCTGGGCATGTTGGAGTGCCTGGGAGTGGAGCTTCCTTTGGACGTTGTGGGACTGGTTGCGGAATTTGCGCCCATGGTCTGCTCAGGGCACTGGCCAAATAGTAGGAGAATAAGTAAAGGATTAATTACTAGAGCCATTTCCCTTTTGTCCAAATGCCTCTCACTTGTCAGGCTAGGAAGAAGTTTGGAGCAATAAACTTATTGAATCGGGAGAAGAGAATAATGCTCGCAGAAGGAAAACCTTTTACATAAGCAAATATGCATAAGGTCATATAAATTCATATACAGATTCATGTGTGTGCATTTGTAGATTTTCATTCAAACCAGTTGAGCCTAGCTTGCATACAATCTCACAAGTACATACTCACACACACACATACATCCATACTTATATATGTATTTGGAGCAAAAGACCAAGCACCAGTACAGAAAGAACCCACTCATTGTGGATTAAAAATGAGCTCCAATATTTATTGCATAGAGAGAGAAAAAACCTCTACCCTTTTAATGCTAAATGAATTAAACCCAAGTCTGTAAAACAAAAGCTTTGTTTCTTTTAATAAAACCAAGCCTGCCTTGTTATTAAGAAAAGACCTGTTCTGTCTTATGACAAGGAGAAGTATGCCTGCTCCTTCTGTTCTCTTTACAGCTTCTTCTTTTTTCCTCTTTCCGTCTGCATTCTACACATTGCTGTCTTACTTTTTAAAAAATGTTACCTATAGTTTCTAAGTTATTCCACTCTGCATTCTCATCTTAATCTTGCTGTGTCCTCTTGTTCAGAAGTCACAGTAATGTCCTTACTCACAATGCCTTTTCTCTCAATGCTGTGCTTATACTTCTAAGTTCTTGAGTTCAGTCTAAAAAGAGTTCTGTCTAAAAAAATTGTCATATCAGTTTGCCAGACTCTTCTCTTTGGTCCTGAGCACTTACACACCTTTTCAGAATACATGATTACATGGTAAAAAGTTTATCACAAATTCACACATAAAATTCAAATCATAAATAAGACGTTTACAACAGTGAATGGTTACATGCACATTCATTAGACATAATTATCTGGCTAAACATTCATCACCTGTCACAGCTCCACAGGTTCATTGAAAGTTAAAAATTCATAGCTAAGTTATTAGCGAAGTTTTGTATAGATAAACCCAGTCAATAGTTTACCTTCTGTCCTAGCACCTATAATAAATCATTAGTTCCCTTTTTAGGACCTTTGGTCAATTGTTTTATAACCTCTGAGTAGTAGAAAGTTTGGTTACTATCTAGAAGCAATTAACTGGTGACACATGGGAGACTGGCAGAGTTCTCATGAAGTTTTGACTATCAGAAAAGGATCTAACAGCAGTCCCACTTTAGAAGAACTTAATAAATACTGATAACATTTTAGGAATTCTTATAGGATCATCATTAAGAATTAAGAAATCATCTATTTGTGTATATAACATCATGACAAGACAGTACATCTTCATAGATCTGCAGAGATATGCTCAAAAGGGGTGGGCTAATACTTAGTAATTGTAATATATATGCTTTTTTTATTTTTATTTTTTAAAGATTTATTTATTATTATATATCAGTATACTGTAGCTGTCTTCAGACACACTGTAGGCTTAGAGCCACACTGTAGGCTTAGAGCCACGTTTCAGCAAGCTATCTTGCACCATTTTTTGTGCCCTTTCTTTGTAATCAGTTCCCCATAGGACGTTGTCCCCAGGAGCGAGTGTGGCTTTAGCTATCTGGAACCAATCATAAGGGGTAAGCCAATGGCTGCTCACCGCATCCACTATCTGCAAAGTGTATGGCGCTGCTGGACCTAAGGTCTTAACTGCAGTCTGTAATTCTTTTAATAATTTCAAAGGTAGAGGTTCACATTGAAGTTCATCCTCATCATAAAACTCAATTGGACATGTAAGAGTAAAATCTCATTGTCTTTTAGCTTCTGCCATTGCACCATCAAAACCGACTGGTGGAGGCAACTTCCGTTATTTCCATTTTGTTTTGAATTTAACTGGTGCAGTAAGCAATGGTTTGTTCTTACCATGATTATAAAATTGATTTCTTTTAGATTCATACTTTACAGCTTCTTCATCTGAATCACACTCATCACTACCATCTTCGTCACTACTCTCATCATCAATTTCACACTTCTGTCCTACTTTGCTAGTATTAGGATTTTCCTTATCCATGGTAACACACTTCGCCTCTGTCTCATCTGAGGATTCTGAAGGCACTTCCTCTATTAAAAAGTCCAGATCTGACTTCTCAGTCAGCAGATCTCTCATCTGTTGCCACAGAGCAAAAGAAATAGGAATTTCTCTAGATGAATTCTTTTTATGAAACTTCTTCATATCTTTACCTACTCACTTCCAATCTTCTAATGTCAGGCTTCCCTCCTCCGGAAACCAAGGGCTGATCTTTAGTACAAAATTTATCTGAGACTTTTAAGCCCTGACCCAATAACATGTGCTTGAAAACCGACAGAAAGAACCTTTTTCCTTTAGATTCTGATTGCTCCATGATATTAAGGTACTCACCAATAACTGATAAACTATCAGCGGCCTGTGGCACCCTAGTGAGGGCCTATCCCTTGCCTAATGGAAAAATTAATAGAAGAAAAAGAGAAGAAAGTAAGAGATAGCTTACCTGGCCAAAGCCACCATGTTGAGCACCAGCTGCCATGGACTAGGGTTTCTTTCAGGGAGCCCTTGTTCCGCAGGGTGATGAAAGTTCTGGCCAGGTGGGCAAGGGATTCGGCGGTGACAGAAACAACATAAGAAGTGTGTTATCTGAATGTATTTTCACAAAATAAGAATCAGGCTTATATAGTATACAGAAACAGGGCGAATGTCAGAGATCACGCAGGCAGGTAGCTGTCACATCAAAGACAGTAGATCAAACAGCCAGCTGTAAATGATTTCTTTGGAAGTACTCCTTCCCACTGGGCTACCTTGGCAGCCCTAAGCAAACACCCAACTATCTAATTCTTCTAGGCTGTCAGAAGTATGCAACAGGGGGTCTCTTTCTAGCTAACCTCTCATGAATAATACATTACTTTAGCCCTGGGAGTGATTCCTGGGAACATTTCTAACAGACTCCCAATTTGCCAGGGGAGCCGACCTACTTCTCTCTAATATGTGAAATAGTTTGCCATTTGTTGTCAGTAAACTTTAATGCCTGACCTTTTCCCCTCTCTGGAGGCAATCTGTCTGAATAGGAAACACCCTTGAGAAATTCCAGGCCGAGAGTCAGCCCAGCACTGATTAGGATTAGTTGGAACATTGTTGGGGCTGGGTGGGAAGCATTGTTCAATTTAGTTTGGCTACAATGAAATATTTCTTAGGGCACCTTATGCCTGAATGAAGAAAGCATGTAGATCTCTCCACAGACTTAGCAGAGACCAATCTGGAACACATCTGAGTTAGGAGATGCCAACGACTGACTGAATACCTAGGAGGCACAAACTCCCTTTGAAGTCATAATGCTTCTTGTCCATGATCAGGCTTTTAACCCTGATACTGTAGACCTACTCGGGTAGACTAGTGAGCGTGGCACATGCTGTTCTGTTTGCGTGTTTTTTTTAATGTGTTAGTAGGCATCTCTTCCTCAATGCCATATCTTACTCAGTTTACACAAAAATGAGAGGTGTGATTCTCCTTTTCTGTTTCCTTCTAAAATGAGATGGTGATTGCATTTGAAATTCTGTGACATGAAATTAATATTTCAAGCACACAGAATTATGTAAATATATTTTCAGTGACATGTACATTCACAATACCTTCAGTCTCACCATTTCTATTACAT
>NW_022196909.1:70831379-70863244 GCF_008632895.1 Mastomys coucha | reverse complement strand
CATGTACATTCACAATACCTTCAGTCTCACCATTTCTATTACATATGTATGTATAGTTTACCTATTTACATATAAACCATATATATATATACACATACATATATATGCTGTACTTTAGGATGCAGTGACCTATGAAGATGTACATGTGAACTTCTCTCGGGAAGAATGGGTTTTGTTGGCTCCTTCTCAGAAGAGTCTCTACAAAGATGTGATGCTGGAAACCTACTGGAACCTTACTTGTATAGGTAATTATGTTCATTTTCCTTTACTTTTTAACTTAAGGCGAGACTTTCTTAGAGATGGGTGGTTTTCTGTGATTTTAATTGTGAAAGAGATTGAATGTGTATAAATCAGCCATTGTTCTAAGGCTCACGGAATATAATAATTTAAATTTTATATAATTTCCAGTAATATACATTTTCTGGTACTTTATTTTAGGCTACAAATGGAAAGACCACGATATTGAAGAATATTGTCAAAGTTCTAGAAGACATGGAAGGTAATTTTCATGTGCAAGCTGATACATATGTGCTTCTGAAGAAATTTTAATATACCCTCAAGTTTTAATGAAAAAAAAATGTAAACAAGCACAGCTTTGTGAGGAGTATTAAATTCTCACATCACCATATACTTCAGTGTCAGGTAGTTAATCAGTATATGCAAAGTATTTCTTTAAGAAACAAGAAAAGAAAACAAGGCATTAGTAGATGTCTCAAATTTAATCATAGCCATGTGAAAATCATGTTATTGAAGTCCCCATTCACTCAGTTTTACACTGAAAAAGCATATACATTGATTTGGGGTAATACATGTCTGTCTATAAATGTATTACTCTTAATATAAATGTTAGCAAAGAATTAATCTGGCAGCTATATTTCTTTACTTTTTGTTAGTTCCCAATATCACACAGATAAACCAGTATTTAAAAATGCACATCAATAGCTGATCAATTAAATGATCTACTTTTACTTTCTATGCTAATCTAGCTACCTCCCAGACCTATTCCATGATGCTTGTATATTATCTGACTCTTTGGACTCCTTCATGGTTCCAAATCCTCCTCCTTTCTCCGTGATCCATATCTCCCTCTCTGCCTTCTTCCTTCTTCTGGTTGATGGATTTGCCACCCTATTCTCTATTCTGCCCAGCCATTGGGTGATCAGCATTTATAGACAAGGCAGAGAGTAAATTCTAAGAACTGTTTATGCAAACTTGTGACAGGAGATTCTTGATATAAGCATTACAATGCTGTGCCCAGATTGTCCAGATTGAAACAAGATCCAGGGTAGAGAAATCAGCATTTGAATAACACAAGGGTAAATTTGACACAGTGTATAAAAACATTATGTCTAGATATGTCTAAGACCTGTTGTAGGGAAGCTAATATTACTCATATACTTGTAGTGATGTACAACAGTATAGTGAGAAGGGCAGTTTGTGAGAGTTAAGGTATTGTGTAGCATTAATTGATTAATCTGTTCTAGTCTCCCTGGTGTTGGTGTGCGCATTTCTTGCTACCCACCCCAAAATCTGGATTCTTGAATGAAAAACACACATGTAGTCTTTTATTTTAATATGTCTTAAACAGCTCAATGGCTGAGCCACTCCTAACCTTCCATGTTGCTAATGCTTCCCCTCCAATACTCCTAAGTTATTACTTACTAAAATCCATATTCTATCTTTGCTATCCCGGACCTAGGCCTACAGCCTTCCTAGGCCCCAATCACCAACTCTTACATGTTGGCAGTCTTTCTGTCTCTCTGTCCTACACTTCTCAGGCCTGGACCTTCTTCTTTACCAGCATGACACCTTTTTCCTTCTCTTGCCTATTTTTTTTTTCCCCATGAATCCTAAAGTACTGCTTCTGTCTCTCTGCCCAGCCATTGGCCACAGGCAACTTTATTTACCAACCAAAGCCAACTGGGACAGGGACCCTCAGTATCCTACATGCAGATGTGCAAATTCCTGTGAAATTTTGGGAACCTAATTAACATAATACAAGCAATAAACCAAATTCCAACAGTGTTGTGGTAGAGAAACTTGAATCCCTAAGCCACATATATGAGGAACAAAAGGTTAAAGTGTATGAATATGAACATCTTTTATTTTTTATTCTTCCTTTAATAGATATATCAACTCTCCCTCTGGATATGGAAAGAAGCAGTGTACTGATCTCTTTCCTAGAACAATTAGAAGATGTGCAGTCATCCCCTTTGTGAGAAGAGGGGGTAAATGTGATACAAGTTTACAAGTCTTTGGTTTTCCAGCTTCAGTGGGAATACATCAAAATACTGACATTGGAGAAAAGCCCTATGAGTACAAGGAAAGTGGAAAATCTTATGTCTGTTCTGGTTCACTTTGCACTCATACTATAGGAAAATGTTATGAATGCAGTCAGTGTGGTAAAACTCTGAGTTCTTCCAGTTCTCTTCAAAGATATGACCAAATTCATATGGGAAAAGGAAGTGATAAGTGTGAGCCAAGTAGTAAAAGCTTAACCCATCACGGGTATCTTCAAATACAGAAGACAACCTGTAATGAAGAGGATCTCTATGTGTGGAATCAATATAGTAAACCCTCTTTACAATTACACCAAAGAACTCATTTGGAAATGAAATACCATGAATATAATCAAGAAGATAAAGCCTTTGCATTTCATAGTCATCATCAAGTAGGTAGAACTAATACTATAGAAAAAAATTATGAATATAACCAATGGGGTAAAGCTTTTGCATATCCCAGTTATCTTAAACTACATGAAAGAATTCATACTGGAAAGAATCACTATGAATGTAAGCAATGTGGGAAAGCCTTTGCATATAAAAGTCATTTTCACAAGCATGAAAGAACTCATACTGGAGAGAAGCCCTATGAATGTAATCGATGTGGTAAAGCCTTTTCATCTAGCAGTAATCTTCAAAGGCATGAAAGAATTCATACTGGAGAAAAGCCCTATGAGTGTAATCAGTGTGGTAAAGCCTTTGCATATCGCAATAGTCTTCATATTCATGAAAGAAATCATACTGGAGAGAAACCTTACAAATGTTATCAGTGTGGTAAAGACTTTGCAAGTAACAGTAATCTTCAAATACACAGAAGAATTCATACTGGAGAGAAACCCTATCAATGTTATGAATGTGGTAAACATTTTTCATGTAACAGTCATCTTCAAATGCATGAAAGAATTCATACTGGAGAGAAACCCTATAAATGTAATCAATGTGGGAAAACCTTTGCATATAGCAGCAGTTTTCACATGCATGAAAGAACTCATACTGGAGAGAAACCTTATAAATGTAATCACTGTGGTAAAGCCTTTGCATATTGCTGCCATCTTCAAAGACATGAACGGTGTCATACTGGAGAGAAACCCTATGAATGTAATCAGTGTGGTAATGCCTTTGCATATCTCAGTAGTCTTCACAAGCATGAAAGAACTCATGCTGACAAAAAAATCACCAAGGAAACTAATAAATGAGTAATAGTCTTGGGTACCACATTCATATTCCCCACTGAGCTCTCTCATTAGTATTTAAGAATAGTAGAACCATTCCATCATTAACATTTAAGAATAGTAGAACCATTCCATCATTAACACATTTTCTCCTTTTCAAATTGTAGACATATTGTCATCTAAAAATACATGAACACAGGCCAATTTGAATAATCTATTTTCAAATCAAAATGATATTTATGCTGTCATTTATTATCTCTTGGATTTTATTATTTATTCAGAGGCCTACAATTTGTTCTTACCACTTTCTCAGAAACACAAGTGAAAGCCAGAGAATTGTATCAGGGAATAAAGATGGTTGCTGCTAAACTTGATGTCCTGAGTTCATTCTCTTGGATAGCTGCATTACTCATGCAGGTTTTTCTCTAAATACTACACTTGGATTATATGCACACTTTCACACCAGTACATAGCATAATTATTGTTGAAACTGAAATAAGGGCCAATGAGCACAGGTAACACCATCACTGCTCAAATTCCTGGCCCAAGAGAGACCAGCCCAGTGACATCAGGACGCTGGAATAAGGAGCAGCCTGGGACAGGACCCTTCAGTTTCTGTGTGTGCCCAGAGCTGATCCTGTGTTACAGCCTTCCATACCCAAATACCACAGGGAGAGAGCTGGTTTCCCAGGAGTGCTGGCACACCCGTGAGCATAGGTAATATCACCACTGCTCAAATTCCTGACCCAAGAGGGACAAACCCAGTGTCATCAGGACCCAAGGAACCAAGGAAAAACCAGGGGCAGGATCCTTCAGGTTTCAATCTTCACCCTGGAACTGATCACAGCTCTCCATACCCAAATTCATTGCAGAGAGAACTGGTCTCCCAGGAGTACTGATCAACAGGTTTGCAGTAGGGACAAGCTACAGTCAGAGACAGCAAGACCAGCTATCACCAGAGATAATCAGATGGTGAGAGGCAAGGGTAAGAACATAAGCAACAGAAATCAAGGCTACTTGGCATCATTTGAATTCAGTTCTCCCAATACAGCTAGCCCTGGATACCTCAACACATGAGAAAAGCAAGACTGATTTAAAGTCACATTTCATGATGATAATAGAGGGCTTTAAGAAGGACAACCCTGGAGAAAGAAAATCTAGGAAAGAGATCAGGAGTCATAGATGTGAGCATCACCAACAGAATACAAGAGATAGAAGAGAGACTCTCAGGGGCAGAAGACACCATAGAAAACATTGACACAACAGTCCAAGAAAATACAAAATGTAAAAATCTCCGAACACAAAACATCCAGGAAATCCAGGACACAAGATAAGACCAAGCCTAAGGATAATGGATATAGAAGAGAGTGAAGACTCCCAACTTAAAGGGCCAGTAAATTTCTTCAACAAAATTATAGATGAAAACTTCCCTAACCTAAAGAAAGAAGCCCATAAACATTCAAGAAGCCTACAGAACTCCACATAGACTGGACCAGAAAAGAAATTCCTCCTGTCACACAATAATTAGAACACCAATGTGCGCGCACACACACAAATATTAAAAGCAGTAAGGGAAAAAAGTCAAGGAACATATAAAGGCAGACCTACCAGAGTTACACCCGACTTCTCACCCGATACTATGAAAGCTAGAAGATCCTGGGCAGATGTCATACAGACCCTAAGAGAACACAAATGCCAGCCCAGGTTACTGTACCCAACAAAACTCAATTACCATAGATGGAGGAACCAAGATATTCCATGACAAATCAAATTTACGTATCTTTCCACAAATTTTGTATCTTTCCACAAATCCAGACCTACAAAGGATAATAGATGGAAAACGCCAACACAAGGAGGGAAACTACACCCTAGAAAAAGCAAGAAAGTAATCATCTATCAACAAACCTAAAAGAAGACAGTCACATAAACATTCCACCTCTAACAAAAATAACAGCAACAATCACTGCTCCTTAATATCTCTTAATATTAATGGTCTCGATGCCCCAATAAAAAGACTGGATGTATAAACAGGACTCACCATTTTGCTGCATACAGGAAACATACCTCAGTGTTAAAGACAGATACTACCTCAGAGTAAAGGGCTAGAAAACAGTTTTCCTAGCAAATGGTTCCAAGAAACTGGCTAGAGTAGCTATTCTAAAAACGAATAAAATCAAATTTCAACCAAAAGTCATTAAAAAAGATAAGGAAGAACACTTCATACTCATCAAAGGAAAAATCTATCAAGCAGAATTCTCAATTCTGAACCTCTGTGCTCCAAATGCAAGGGCACCCACATTCATAAAAGAAACTTTACTAAAGCTCAAAGCACACATCGCAACTCATACAATAATAGTGGTAGACTTCAACACCCCACTCTCAGCAATGGACAGATCATGGACACAGAGACACAGTAAAATTAACAGAATTTATTAACCAAATGGTTCTAATAGATATTTATAGAACATTTCATCCTAAAGCAAAATAATATACCTACTCAACATCTCATGGTACCTTCTCCAAAAGTGACCATATAATCAGTAACAAGACAGGCCTCAAGTGATACAAATAGATTTAAATAATCTCATCCATCCTATCATCACCATGGACTAAGGCTGGTCTTCAATACCAACAAAAACAACAGAAAGCCCACATATACATGGAAGCTGAACAGTGCTCTACTCAATGATAATGTTTAAGTAAGAAATAAAGAAATTAAAGCCCTTTTAGAATTTAATAAAAATGAAGCCACAACATACCCAAACTTATGGGACACAATGAAAGCATGCTAAGAGGAAAACTCATAGCTCTGAGTGCCTCCAAAAACAAACTAGAGAAAGCATACACTAGCAGCTTAACAGCACATCTGAAACCTCCAAGTTCATGTTTGACTTCCTGTCCTGTCTACCATTCATAATATACTTTAAGATATAAGATGAAATAAACTCTTTTTTTTTGCCATAAAAAAAGAGTGGGGTGGGGGATGATGGTGGTAGTTGACACACATTGGCTTGACGACACTGATGTTACATGAAGACGTGTGATGGTATATTTTGTCTATGTGGCAAAAGGGGAAGGATAGATAAAAAGAGGATTGCTTTGTAACTTTCATGTGGGTTACGGCCATGATGTCATGAACTAAGATATTAATGGGAACAGCTGTCAATAGTGGTTTGGAGGGGGAAGCACAGAAGAAGCATTGAGAAAAGTTGGGGCAGGTTGTTAGGGGAAGGAAGGAGGTCAGCTGTATTTGGATGTGTTATAGTCAGGAGAGGGTAGTTTGTACCTCTTTTCATGTTTGATCTTTCTGTTTTAAGAGTGTTAACATGAATAAAGACAGAGACATGGGTGGAGGCAGAGACAAACTGGTGGGAGATGTGTATGTCAGCCATAGGGTATTTGATGTAGCCATTAGGATAGAGTTTACCCATAACTCCCATCACTGATGGAAAGTTGAAAATGAATATTACGGTGAACATGGTGCCACCATAACTGGTGGATTCAATTTAGTATTTCCAATGTCTGCAACCTCCATTTATGGAGGCTGTTGCCTTTGTTGTGGTAAGGAAAACAGAAAAGGACTGGGTATAGTGAAAATGGAATTGTGGTGTAGTCTTGTGTCCATTATAGCTTTCCCTAGTAATGAATCTCCAATGGTGGATATTTGGGGTGGGGGCAGTTAGGGAAGAGGCTTTGTGGTGGTGAAGTTACCATGAAAGATAACAAAAACAGCCATAAGAATAGAGGAAAGGGAAGCCTGTGGAGGGCTACTGTCACTAGATCGTGAGTGTCCTTCCAGGAGATGTTGTTGTCCCCGTGGGAGTGGCATCTCTGCATCATCAGTCCTTGATCCGTCAGCAAGAGATGGGCCATTTTCTTGGTTGAGGAGTTGATAGTGGATATTTCTGTCTGGGACCCAGATAGGCGTGTGAAGGTCCTGTGGAAAGGCACAAACAAAACCCCTTCCACTTGTAAGGAAGGGGTCTGAGTACTTCAAAATCCTGTTCAAGGGATTGCACCATTGATTTAGGATGTGAGGAGTTACCCCTGGTGAGTGTTAATGGAGGAGATAAGAGGGTGTTTGGAGCTTTTGTAACTATTATTTTTTTTTAGACTGGCTAGGACCATTGCTAATTTTATGTTGGAGGTAGATAGTTTATTGTGTTTTAAGTTGAGTTTTTAGAGTTTGATGTATTCTTTTTATAATCCCTTGGCTCTGGGGGTTTTTAGGAATCCCCACGTGTTGGGAGATTTTATATTGTGAATTGGGAGCTGGTAAAGGAGGGCCATTATTAGTTTTTATCTGTGGAGAAACGCCCATAATGGCAAAGGTGGAGAACATGTGGTGAACTAACTTTTTTGACTTTTTCCAATTTGGGCTCTAGCCCATATAAAATGTGAATATGTGTCAAGAGTGATAAAGATGTTTTTGGTGGTTGAATTGGGGAATGTGGGTGACATCAATTTGCCAGAAGGCATTAGATTTGAGACCTTGGGGGTAAATGCCCATGTTTTGCAAGGCCGAGGTTGTTAGTTATAAGGGATCCATAAAGAGGTTGCGAATATTCCTGTGGAGGTGATCCAGTCACCGAGGGTGTTTTCCTCAGATATTGGACTTGGCATGGCACTGTGAGATCTGCCATGTTGGACATAGTGGAGAATGGCCCTTTCCTGAAACAATGTGGAGTTGAAGGGAAGCAAGGGAGAGAAATGATTTTCATCTAATTGGGTAAAAGATCTAGCTAGTGAAGGGAGTAGGTTGACAGTGTAAGTGCTATGTCAGAAGAGACTAAAAGGTTTTTAAAGTTCTTTTAAGGCTAAGTAAATGGTATACATTTCTTTGTATTGGGGGGAGTAATGGGTCAGTTCTTTGAATCAAATAATGGGGGGTTCATCTCTGAGGGACTAGTATGTTATTGCTGAAATTCCCCTTTTCCCTCCATCAGTAAATATTGAGGGGGCTCTGGTGATGGGCTTCTTTGCAAAAGCCCCAGGGGATAACCATCACAACAGAGGTAGGACAGAAACCTGTCTTTCATTAGGGTAATGGTTATCAATTTGTTCTGGTAATCCAGAACAAATGCTACTAGGCTAATAGCAAAGTGAGAGATATTTCTGAATAGCCACTGAATATTATAGAGAGAAAAAGGAATGACAAGAGTATCAGGTTCTTTTCCTAAGGTTTGAAGGAGTCCATCTCTGTCATTTCTGGTCTTGACAGAGAGTGCATTCAGTTAAAATTTTAGGTGCACAACCCACTGGAGTATGAAGCAATTCCAGCACTCCCTAAGGCTGGTAGAGTATTCCTATGAGAGTAGGAGAGAAGTTAAAAATAAGCTGTATGGGCACTGTTGGACCATACCTAGTGAGTGCCATGTCATTTAGGGCTGCAATTAATAGCAGCTAAAACCTTAATTGCCTCAGAAGACAGCTATCAGGGAGGAGGGAATTTTAATCCCCCCTTAGAAGATTAAAGAGAGGTTGCAGAGTACTGGTGGGGAGGGAAAGCCATGGTAGAAGACAACTAAGATTTCTAAAAAAGCTTTGTAGGGAGGCAAGAGTTAGTTTGCAGTAAGAAAAGGGTAGGTTTAAGAGGGCATATTGAGGTGAGGGAAATTTCTGTTTCCAAGAATGTGGTAGGTGGAATAAGCTGTATTTTGTGAGGAGCTACTTTAGATCCTAAGGAGGATAGGGATAGTATTTATTTATCCTTAAGTTGGGAGGGAGAGGTGGAAGAATCTTCCCACACCAAGATATCATCCACATAATGATAAATATGGATACCTTTGTCTAAAGTTTTAAATCAGTGGCAACAGCCTTTTGGCAGTTGGTGGGCCTGTTTGCCATTTCCCAAGGAAATTCTTATGAGGCTGGCCCAGACTTTAGTAGGGGGTTCTGAAAATGCAAATTATTCAGTCTTGAGGGTGAAGAGGGATAGAAAAAAAAAAGCAGTCTTTAATGTATATTGCTAATATGGGGCAATGGTGGAAATGGTGGAGATGAAGGGTAGTCCCCTTCGGAAATGATCCCCAAATCTGCATAGTTTTCTCAATTGTTTTTAAATCTTGTAGCAGTCTCCATACTTGCTGGGGACAGTATCCCATGATTTGGATGGTGTCTGGGATCCTGAGAAGCAGGAGATACATCGCTCCAGGGACCTACCATCAGAAATAAGGAAATTCCCACAGCAGGACTAGATGGAGACATCTCAGAAGCCTGCGGCAGCTCATTTGTGTATGACTGCTTTTCAGTTGGCTTTGATGTACATAATTACTCTATTATATCTGACTTTCTTATTTCTTTCTCTTTCTGCTCTGGTGAAGTCTGTGAAACTAGATGTTTCTTGATGTAATGATTCTTAATCAAGAATTGAGGCATAGGAGCATAGCCCAGCACCGTCCTAATGGCCCAGGTGCATGCTGTGTGTTCTCATCTTGGAAACAATGCAATAACTGCACAATGGTAGTTTCAGATTAATGTTTGACTTGCAAAGAAAATTTGAAGAAATTATTTGAAAATGAAGCAGAGTCAATATTGGGACCCCAAGAAAGGAAAAACCTATTGAAGGTATGAAATGAGTTTTGCACAACATTTGAGAGTGATTCCTGGTCTTCTTTGGAAATGTATGGATATGCAAGTAAAGATTAGACTCCTGAAAGAAGATATAGAATGAATAAAATTATGTACTAGAAAAACTAAAAACACTTGGACTCTTAGGAGAATTATTGTGTGCAATATGCAGAAGCAGAAAGCTATCAGAACTGCTGAGTTCAGGGTTAACCTGATTTTTTTCTAACCACTGCATGGCACCTTTGCCCATGTCATTTATTATTAGAGCTTCACAGCAAGCCACATGTAGCTGATGGGCTCTGAAGTATAATAAGTCAAAAGTTAAAGTTTAAATAATGATAAGTTTGCAATTATTATTTTGGCCACAAAACTTTGGAGAACAACTGTAATTCTTAATTCCTAATTCTTTGTGAGATGTGATCATTCTTTTGAACTTGATACATTTGGTAATGATTATATAATGTCACTCTATCTGCTTTTTGGAGTAACAGTAAAACACTGGGGCAAGTTAAAAGTGTGAGGGTGAGGGTGTGTGTGTGAGTGAAAGGAGAGTACATGGAGGTGTGTAGGAGTATCGAGTGTGAGAAAAGAAAAGCACACAGGAGAAAATCAGAGTGTGCAATAGTATTCTGACTGTGCAGCCTTAAGCTGCAAGCAAGTGAGTGAGAGTGAGAGAGTGAGAGAACAATCTTGAGCCTTGAAATTTACCTGTGAGCTTGTACCTGAAAATATTGTCTGTGTGTTTCTTAAGCGCCTTCCGGATATCCCTGCTTCCAGTTGAGAATCCCTATCCTGTGTTGAGGCTGGATCCCGACACATATCCTTGAGCTCTTTTTTCATAGCTAATAGAAGGGTTTTCCATGGAGTATGGGAGGGGCAAATATTTTGGAAACTGCTCTTTTAATAGTTGTGAGGGTTTCAAGCTTCTCCCTTGATAAAGGCAATTGTTCAACTAAGACAGGCTCATTAGAAAGCCAACCAAGGCAGGAAGTGTTATATTTATCAGTAACCTTTAGGATTGGGGGTAACCTGGGGAAGGGTTTATAAGTTTTTTATGGGTATAGTTATCAGTTTGGGTATAATCATTTTTCCTACTGCAATATTCTTTTGGCCGGCTGATGAGGGTGACTCTTTGAGATTCTAGAATATCTCTTCCTAGAATATTGTTGGTGGTGTTGGCCATAAGGAGTGTGTACTACCCATGGATCCTCTAAGGTCCTACCATTTGTAGGCTTGTTTGGAGGTAAAGGTGCCAGAGCAGCTTCCTATGCCTAAAGCGGGAGCCTGGGAATTAGTTCTCAGCTTTGTGACAAAAATGGTACCTCTTGTTGCATTAAAATAGTTTCATCTGTTCTAATATCAATAAGGTATTTGCCTTGTTTGTGGCCTATCTTTTTATGGTTAATTTTGGATGGGAGCCTTCTGAGATGCAGAAACCCATAGAGCTTCTATGGGAGCAGTTTTTCCTCTTACTGTCAGAGCTGGTGGCTGCCCCATTTTAATTTGTTCAGTGGCTTGCCATCCTTGTCATAACAGGAGTGTCAGTCCCTTCTATAGTGGAAGCCCTTGTAGCATGGGGAACAGACTGTTTTGGAGGTGGTGGCGTGTTTTGTGGAGAGGATCCTCTTAGGGTATTTGCCTCTCTAGTGTTCCTTTCAACACACTTAAAACAACTCACTTCTATTTTTATTGCAGCTGTAAAGGCCGAAGCATGGAAGCATCCTTATGAGATGCTGTTTCAATATCCTGAATAGCCATGATGCATTTATCATAGTGTTCATCTTGGAGGCCTTGGCAAGTGAACCTGTGTAGGGGGAGGTGTTGATTCCCTAATTGGTTCTTGATTGTGTCAATAAAGGATGCAGAAGCTAATTTCTGGGTGAAAGGGAAAAGGTGGGACTTCCAGGTCCTAGAAGGAAGAGAAGTGAGAGGAATTGGGAGCAGACTTTGGACTGAGTAGGAAACTGCAGACACGAAGGTCCTGGGACCCCTAGCCAAGGACGATGGTGGGAGCTAGTGGATAAGATTAGGGTAGGAAATTCTTTGCCAAGCCATTGAGTTATCTGGATTATTTTAAAATAATAAAACTGCCTATCTGTGATGCCAAGGTGGGGAGGAGAAGAGGGTAGTTGTCAGAGGATTGGCGTAGCTAGCCTGTGGAGCACGAATGGCAGCTCCTGGCATTCTTGGGAAAGGCACCATTTGGCCTCTGGTGGGCTGAGTAGACTGGTGCCAGCTGATTTCAGAGCCTAGTTGAGAGCATGAACAGAACACCTGAGAAGGCAGAAGCATGTTTTTAAAAATTACATGCAACAAACCTGTATTCAGAAGTCAAATGAACCTTCCCAAATGATGTTCTTAAGAAGGAGGCCTCTGGCTGCAGGGTCAGGATTTTTTTCTAAGCTTGTTTCAGTTCTAAGAGTAAAGTCAGAGAGTATCTCTTCCAATTTTTGGCAGAGGAAAAGCATGGAAGAGGTAGGGTCTTATAAGCCAGGGGATGGTTTGATTCTGTCGCAGGCTTGGAGTGTGCAGAGGCATACCTGGTCATAATATCCTGCTGTCTGAGCTGCCTGCTGGGCTCCTGTGGAAAAGGCTCCTTGGTTGAAAAGCTTCTAATATTCCCATGTGTTATCATTTTGGACCTGATTTCACTTGACCTGATGGACACAGGTCTGTAGAAGACATTCAATTGCAGGAAAAGCAGGCCAGTTAGAGAGGAATGGCAAATATCTTGCTAGTCCTGGAGTCTATTTAAAATGGCAGTTTGACTTTGGAGGACAGATTTAGTCCAAAGGGCATGGATGCTGTCCTCCTAGACTGCCTGCTTGAGCTCTTTTAAGTCTCCAGCCTGATAAGGACACAATTTTGAGGCTTAGCCTAGGTGGGGTGGACATCACCCAGGAATGCCTGGGTCTCCAGACTCACAAGGGAGTCCTAGAAGTAACAGAACTGCTTGGTAATTGAAGAAGGGGCAGAGGGAGGAGTGTATTGTGGTGCAGTGCAGGGAGGCAAGGGAGGGTACAAGGTCGATTGGGTGTGGCCAGAGGGTGCTGCTGAGACTTAGGGAGCAATTGTTTTTCAGATCTCTGTAGCCTTTTCTAGAGCTGCTAGATCTGTAAAGGAACACATCCTGAGGGAGAAAAATCAAGAGGCAGGAATGGGTGGGAGTGAGGAGACCTTAGGTGGTGTGAGCATGATGAGAACAAACTCTCAAGAGGCAGGCTTCAGTGAGATAGCTCATTTAGTTGGTGGATTCAAAGGCTGTTTAAAAATTTGGGAAGTGGGTAGAGGCTTTCCGGGTACATTATTGGCCAGGGATAAGGTACTGGGAATGTCTTATTTACATGAAAAGGAATTCCAGGTGCTTGCTGGGCATGACCTTATAATAAAAGAGGAAGTTTAACCTGTAACCTGGCCAACAGGCTCCCTTACCACCTCAAGGTTGGCAGAGGTGGTGGTAGTATAGCTACATGCACTGGGACATGCAGGCCTAGGGCAGGGAGGGGACAGTCCTACTCCTGCTGGTTTCAAGAAGAGATTTTTAGGGTTTGGACATGTCTCCCCATCACTCTTGTTCCCCTGGTTTCATGGCTCCTTGGCCTCACAACTGTAAATGCCTTTTCCTGTCAGGCAGGCTCTCTGTGGGCAGAACCAGGCGAGAGAGGGAAAGAACCCGGTCCAGTTGAACCTCTCAGGGCTGAGCAGGATGGTGAGTGATCTCCTGCCTCTGGAGAATAACACCCCCAGCAGGGAGTCTGTCAAAGCAGGAACTCTTTTTAATGTATCAATCTTTTCTTTATAAAGGGCTGAGAGAGGAGGCGGAGTTTTCTGCTGAGGTGAGATGACATAGGGGGAGGGGAAAGTTGACGCAGGCTTAAGCAGGTTGTGCTGTGTCATTCCAGTATGGAAGTGACTGAAACAGTTTACAAAACTCGAACCAGGCTCTGGTTTGTCCTCAAGGCCCAAACCAGGGCCAAATAGGGCCCAACATTTTCCTACTAACATTTCAAATGTTATGGGTGCATTATTTTGATGGGTTGTAATAGCTTGGCCATGGCCTCTTTCTGAATGATCAGTCTTCCATAGTAAATACTTGTCCTACTAAGAAAAACATTTGCTAAGATCCTCCAGTCAGTGGAAAGAAAAGCTTCCTCAGAAATAGAATTAAGGAGAGACAATGTAAAGAAGCAGTTGGTCCATATTGACCACAAGCCTGTTTTAGATCCTCAAGAGGCTTAAATGAAATGGGTACATAGTTTATAACTCATTGCCCTGGGTTATGAAGATTGAGACTTTTCACTAACTGTCATTCTCTCCCATATCCTGTGCATGATGCAGAATGAAGGGACTAAGATAGCAGAATAAAATCCATTTTGTTCTTAAGACTCCATTCTAAGTTAACTTGCCCTTAGAGAGGCATGGCCCATACCCTTGAGGTCTGAGAAAAATCACAAAACATTTCTGGACTCCTTTTATGGATACTTTTTATACTCCCTGGATCCTGAACTCACTTTGTAGACCCTGGGCTGACTTCCTAGAACCTGGACTGATATCTTGAATTCTGAACTTAGTTCCTAGATCTAAGACTAACTTTGTAGAAACTGGACAGACTGTCTAGGGCTTAGTTCCTGGATTCTGCACACATTGCCTTGACTCTCAATGTCTAACTTCCTGGACTCATGTTCTTTACCCTGGTCTCTTTTCAAGGACCATGGACTTGTTCCTGGATTCTTTACCCACTTATTTGACCCTGGACTTACTTCCTGGACTGTGAACTAATTTCCTGGACTCTGGACTCACTTGCAGAATCTGGACCGACTTCTGGACCTGGACTCACTTCCTGGACTCAGTTCCTGTATCCTGGCCTACTTACTGGACCAACTTTCTGGATTCTGAATAAACGTACTAGACTTTCTTCCTGGATGCTGGGCTCATTTCCCTGAACTGACTTCCTGGACTCATTTCCTGGACTCTGGACTCCCTACTTGAACCCTGGACTTATTTACTGGAGCCTGGACTCACATACTGGATCACTTTCTGGATCCTAGACTCACTGCCTGATCTAGCTTCCTGGACCCTGGATATACTTCCTGTACTCTTTTCCGAGAGTCACTTCCTCAACCCTGGACTTACTTCCTGGACTAACTTTCTAGACAGTAGACTCATTTCCTAGACCCTGGACCCACTTCCTGTATCCTGGAGTAAGTTTCTAAACTCAGGTCCTGGGTCCTGAATTTCCTTCCTGAAATCTGGGCACAGTTTCTAGATCTTGAACTCAATTTCTTGACTCACTGGAGCCTAGACTCATATCTTAGACTCACTTTCAGGAGCGTGGACCCTTGATGTACTTCCTGTACTTATATCCAACAGTAACTTCTGGTCCCTGAACTGCCTTCCTGAATTCATAGACCTCAGACTTACTTTCTGGATTAACTTGTTGGACCATGGACTCATTTTGTAGAAATTGGACTCGCTTCCTGACTCAGTTCCTACATCCTGAACTCTCTTTACTGAATCATTTCCTGGACTCTGGACTTACTTCCTGGACAAACTTCCTGTATTGGCCTCCTGGACTCAATTCCTAGAGTCACTTCCTGGACCCTGAGCTCATATCCTGGGCTGACTTTCTAGATTCACTTTCTTGACCATAAACTCATGTCCTGGATCAACCTCCTGGACCATGAATTCATTTCCTGGACTGATTTCCTGATCTTTCTTCCTGGATTCTGAACTCACTTCCTGGATTGACTTCTTGACTCATTTCCATGACCATCTTCCTACTTCCTGGACTCAATTCCTGGACCCATATCCTGGTCTGTAGAACTCACTTGTTTGACTCACTTCCTGGAACTTTTACTTAGTTCCTCGACCCTGGACTCACTTTCTGGACTCACTTCCTAGATCTTGGACTCATTTCCTGGACGCTGGTGTCACTTCCTGGATTCATTTTCTTTTCTAAGTTCCTGGATTTGGACTAATTTCCTGGACCCTTGACACACTTTCTGCATTCACTTCCTGGATCCTGGACTCACTTCCTTGACTGACTTCTTGTAACCTGGAATCACTTTCAGTCCTGGACTCATTTCCTGGACCTTCATTCACTTCCTGGATACAGGACTCATGTCCTAGAACCTGTACTCACTTCATGGATCCTGAACTCACTTCCTCTGGACTCTGTAACTCTCACTTTAGAGGGAGTGCTCCCTTCCCTGTAAACCTCATACTAGAGGGAGTGTTCTTCCATGTTAACTCTCAGGCTAGAGGGTGTAGACACTGCCTTATAAACATCAGACTAGAGACTACAGACTAGTGCTCCTCACCTGTAACACAGAGTTGAGTGCATGCTCCATCCACTGTAACCTGTAGACTAGGAGTGTTAACTGATGTAACTCTCAGGGTAGAGGGAGTGCTCTCTCTTCTATAACCCTAAGACTAGTGGGAGTTGTCCCTTCCCTGGAATTCTTTCACTAGATGGAGTGCTTCCTTTGCATGAACTCTCAGAGTAGAGAGAGTGCTAAAACACTTGTAACCTGAGATTAGATAAAATGCTCTGTTGGGCTGGTTTGGGCCTTGAGGACAAACCTGAGCCTGGCTCGAGTTTTGTAAACTGTCTCAGTCACTTCCATTTTTAGGTCCTGGATGGTTTTGCTCAATTCCTTCACCTGTTTGTTTGTGTTTTCCTGTGATTCCTTAAGGGATTTTTGTGTTTCCTCTTTAAGGGCTTCTACTTGTTTACTAGTGATCTCCTGTAATTCTTTATGGGATTTTTTTTGTTTCCTCTTTAAGGGCTTGTACCTCTTTACCTGTGTTCTCCTGTATTTCTTTAAGGGAGTTATTCATGCCCTTCTTAAATTCCTCTAGCACCATCATGAGATATGATTTTAGGTTCAAATCTTGATTTTTTTTGGTGTTTTGGGATATCCAGGACTTGCTGTGTTGGGAGTACTAGGTTCTGATGAAGCCAAGTAGTCTTGGTTTCTGTTGGTAGGATTCTTGCGTTTGCCTTTTGCCATCTGTTGATCTCTGGTGTTAGATGTTCTTGTTGTCTCTGACTATAGCTTATTCCTCCTGTGGGTCTGTAAGCCAGTGTCAGTACTTCTGGGAGATCAGTTCTCCTCTGGTAAATGCCAGGTGCAAATGGCTGTAGATCAGTTGTCCGTCCTGAGTCCTGGGGTCAGAGAACACCCTAGAGACAGGATCTCCACTTGAGGGAAAGGTGCAGAGAGTGCTGAGGGTCTGTTGTCCCTCCTTGGTGTGGTCTGAGTCCCTGGGTCAAAGCACTCCATGAAGGCAGGCTTTCTGTTGGAAGGGAAGGGGGAGAGAGGGTTGCAGATCCACCGCCATCACTTGGAGGCTGAGAGGATCCTGTCCCTGCTGCCCTGTGACTTCTGAAGCCTGTGCCTCCTGGCTGGTCCCACTTTAGAAAGTCACCAGGGAGAAAATCCACTGTCAAATTCTTAATTCACGGCAAGCGGACAGCCAGTCCCACAACACCCAGAGGAAGCTCCACTGCCAGGTGCTCTGTCACACCCAGGATCAGAGGTGAGCAGGAACCAACATCTGTCCCAATACTGGGAGTAACTGGGACCAGTGGGACCAGGCACACAGGAACTCCACCAGTGCAGTGACTCCGGTTCCTTCCAGTCTGTCTGGGTTAGTGTTCTGAGCAGACCTTGGGCACAAGCTCTGCAGCCAGGCCCACAACACACAGAGAAAGCCACACCCCCAGGTGATCTAACAAGCCCAGAATCCCAGGATCCCAGAATCACAGGATTACTGAGACAGCTTGATTCTGAGGAGTTCTGACACAACCAAGATCACAGGAAGGACAGGCTCCAGTCAGATTTAGCAAGGGCAGACAGCACTAGAGTTAACCAGATGCTAGGGGGCAAGCATAAGAAAATAAACAACACAAACCAAGGTCACTTGCCATCATCAGAACCCAATTCTCCCACCATAGCAAGTCCTGGACACACCATCACACCGGAAACACAAGATTCAGATCTTAAATCACTTATCAGGATGATGATACAGGACCTTAAGAAAGACATAAATAGCACCCTCAAAGAAATACAGGAGAACACAGGTAAAGAGCTAGAAGCTCTTAAAGAGGAAACACAAAAATCCCTTAAAGAACAACAATATGAACTAACTAGTACCCTCAGAGCTCCCAGGATCTCAACCACCAACCAAGGACTGCACATGGAGGGGTCTGATTATTCTGGCAGCATGTGTATAGTAGAGGATTGCAAATTCGATCATCAATAGGAGGAGAGGACCTCAGCCCTGTGAAGGTTCTGTGCCCCAGTGTAGGGGAATGCCAGGGCCAATAAGTGGGAGAGAGTGGGGTGGCAGGCATGGGGAGGGGGGAGGCAACAGGGATTTATTTTTGTTGTTTTTGTTTGTTTGTTTGTTTTTTGGAGGGGAAACTAGGAAAGGAGAAATTTACATGTAAATAAAGAAAATATCTAATAAAAAATGCAAAAAAAAAAAAAAAAAAAAAAAAAAAAAAAAAAAAGAGTGGAATTGCTCCAAAGAACTACTTTGAAACAGGTCCACAACAGGTCCACAACCCTTCTTTCATATTAACCTTCTTTGTTCTCTACCTCTTGTCAGAGGGCTAGGTTTTGAAAACTCCAAGACTACCTATATTGGTTCCTGACACAAAAGAATGGGGCAAAGGAGAACGGCTGGTTCAACCCAAGTATATTCAGATTTCCCAAAAATTCAGGTAGAGAAGAAAATCTCATAAGTGCAAGTGGACTCCTACAGACCTAGAGACAAAAACCATATTAGTATCCCTGCCCCAAATGTTTGTTCTGCTTTATTTAGTAGTTTACGTTCTGAAAAACACTGATTATGTTAAATGCAGATCAGATTAATAGAAAAAATCTTAAATGTAGACACTTTTTGTACTGACTCCAATTAGTTGATTCAAATTTAGCTAGTGTGATTGGAGTATGTATTCATAGATTAATGAATAAATATAATGTAGGTTGTGTAAACAATGGAGTTTTATTCAACCATATAAGATAACAAAATAATGTGTTTGCAAGAAAATAAGTGGACCTGGAGATTAGCACAATTAATTGGAAAAGGCTAGCTGCAAATTAATACCACAGGCTCTCTCTAATCTTAAGGATATTGAATTATCTATAGAGCCATAAAATGTTTATATATTCGATCTAAAAGGAAAAGTGTGAGAATCAAGGACACTAGTGAGATTATTTAATTTAATGGGAGAGATGGCACCCGAATGTACATAGAGTATATGCTGTATTTAAAATCAAGTGTCTTTATGTAACATTGTTATGTACAGTAAATATTTATAAGATAGACATTTATAAAATAAGCTATGCACTTTTCAGGAAATTGTTAGGATTTGAAGAGTATATGAAATCAAGGGAAGAATAGCAGATGAATTTAAAAGGCATCTATCATGGGTGGCTAATAGAAATGGTGGTACAAGGTTTTGAGGTTAAAAGAGCAGTATTCTGCACCTGAGATCATTATTCTAAGTTAATAGAAATTTGTAGAAGAGTAGTCAAATTTTAGGATATGAATCCTTGCTGTTGGACACTTATTAGTTATAGTATTCAAGGTTTTCTCTATTTTCAAAATTTCAAATATTGCACTCTGTTTCTGCATCTGGAGAAAAAAGTGACTATCAAGCAAAATACATAGCTGTACTTTCTGTGATGCACACCATGCCTTTCCCATTACAGATTGAACTCTACCCATCACTGTGAGACTATCATGGTTTAGAAGATGTCCAATACAGGGTGCATAACCTCTATTATAAAGAGTCTTTAATAAGGGCACCTTCATAATTTACAGGAAATTTCCACTGCACTAGGTTTCCACATCACCCAGTAAATTCCTACCTCTTCTATTCAACTTTCCCTATACTTTTTTCTATCACTCCTCACTTCACCACCTGATCCCTCCTATTATTATTCCTACCTGATCCCACTCCACACAAAAATCTATTCTATTTCTCTTTTCCAAGGATGATTCATGCATCCCACCAAAGATGACTTTTTTCCTTAGATTCTCTGGACTTCAGGTTTATAGAATTGCTATCTTTTGTTTAGCAGCAAATATCCACTAATACTTGAGCACATATCAACTTTGCTTTGGGGTATCTGGGTTGCCTCACTCAGCATGATTTTTCTATCCATTTGCCTGTAAATTTCATGATGTAATTTTTTCTAACACTTGAGTATTGTGTAAATATATTATAATTTCCTTATCTATTCTTAAATTAAGAAACATCAAGATTGTTTCAAGTTTCTAACTATTATAAATAAAGCCAGGATATATATCAATTAGCAAATGTCTTTGTGATAAGACAGTATGTAGGTACATTCTTTGAATATATGTCCACTAGTGATATAACTGGATATTGAGGTGGATTAACTTCCAAATTTCCAAGAAACCACCATATTGATTTCCATAGTGGCTCCCTAAGTTTGCAGTCCCATCTTCAATGGAGGAGTGTTCCCTTTATTCTAAATTCTTGTCAACTTATACTATCACTTGTTCTTTTGGTCTCAGCCAATCTGCCAAAAGTAACATGGAATCACTAAGTTATTTTAGTTTTTATTTTGCTGATGTCAAGAGATGTTGGACATCTCTTTAGGTGTTTTCAGGCTGGTGAGATTGCTCTATTGATAATTACCTTCATATCTATACCTCATTTTTAATTATATTGTTTGGTTAGCTCATGTCTAGTTTTTTTTTAGTACTGTTATATTTTGGATATTCATACTTCATTAGATGTGGAGTTGGTTAAAATATTTTGTCAGTCTTTAGCCTGCTATTATTTTCCATTGATAGTGTCCTTTACCCTACAGAAGCTTATCTGTTTCATGAGGTCTCATTTTTTAATTATTGATATTAGTTATTGATTATAGATAATGTTGCCATTCTATTTAGAAAATTGTTTCTTGGTCCAATGTGCTCAAGCCATGCCCAAATTTCTCTTCTCTCAGGTTCAGTGTATCTGATATAGTATTGAGGTATTTTATCTACTTGGACTTGTGTAAAAGATGATAAATATTGATTTATTTGCATTGTTCTATGTACAGACTTCCATTTGACCAGCACTACTCGTTCAAGACAATTTGTCTTTTCCAGTCTTAGTTTCTAGCTTCTTTATAAAACCCAGTGTGTATATACATGTGGGATTTTGTTTGACTCCATGGAGTAGTGAGATTGCTTTATGATAATACTATGTGGTTTTCTTATATAGTATTGCAGTACTGCATAAGATGAAAGATAGTGATAAATCTGGAACTTCAATATTGTTAAGTAATACTTAATATATCTTGTTTATATTCCTCATTAAATTGAAAATTGTATTTTATAGGTCTGTAGGAACTGTCTTGGAATTTTGGTAGGAATTGTATTGAATCTGTACATTGCATTTCATAAGATTGACATTTTTACTACGTAAATTCCACAGACCCATGATCATGGAAGATGTTTTCATATTCTGGTATGGTTTATTTCTTCAAAGACTTGTGCCACTTTAGATTGGGTATATCTGTTTGTTTCCTTGGAATTCTACAAATATATAATTTCTTAACTTTTGTATTTACCCAATTTTCATTCAGTAGAGAGTTGTTGAGTTTTCATGAGTTGATTGGCTTTCTGCAGTCTGTTACACTGTACTGATATGTTATCATAGATGGTTTAAGGGCAACATATAACACAAAGAAGATACAAAGTTGTGAAATACAATTTTATTTAAAAAAAGAGACTTATGAAAATGTTAGCAAAGAGGTTTCTTCATAAAATATACATTCCTAGGATATTTGTTTCCATAAATACAGGCCACAAGTGGCCCCTTACACAAGCCTAAGTGGCCTTCTGAAATTTTCATGCAATCCCCCATAGCACCTTTACTCTTGTATGTTTTATTCCTGTAAAGCTAGCACCATATGAGTGATACTGTAAAGTTTTTGTTTCAACTTGAGATGTAGCCTCAAATGCTAAACTACAGAGGCCTAAGCACCCTGATGTGACCACACTTCCAATGCAGCTATCAATAGCAACTTCTCCAGACAAACAGGATTTGGAAGTCTCCTTTATATCTATGCTGAAATTATCCTCGTTTGATTGTGTATAGGTATTGAAGAAGAAAACACAGGTTCTGTGCCATGATTACTTTCATCATCTGCATCCTATCTGAATGACATTATTTTGGTGATTGCTTCATCATCCTCTATTTCATGCATTTTTTTCTGACCACTCTTCCAAGATGTTACTCAGGTCTTGATGTGTGCTTGATGTATGATGTATGATGAGTAATATGTAATGAGTAAGGCATGTGTATATGTGTGATATAGATGACCCATCTACAGATGAGCACTCGCAGTGATTAACTCACAGATACAATTTTACCAGTTTTGAATCTTTACATTAACATTACCCATTTTACAAAGAAGCTTCTTTGACCAAATTTAAGATCAGCCCAAATCTAAACAAAAACTTGGTGGTTATTTTGAGGACATTACTATTCATCAGAACATTAGTATATTCCTCTCTAGGGTCTATGACTTGTATTCTGATACTTGACTATGTTACAGAATAAGACATAAAACATTTCCTGTAGAGAAGGCTTCAGATTCATCAATAAAGTCATTTACTCCACTTACTGGACATTACAAAGTTGCCAGTGTCCATGATTCCAGGAGAAAGTTCCAACACTACATACTATCTTTAATGTCTATTTTTCCTTAGCTGCTTTTTAAATATCATATATGTTAATATATGTAAAATATACATACTGTAAAAATATAGGCATCAAAAAGAAACTTCTGGTCAGTTTCATATTGATTTCTTAATAATGTGTCTTCTCAAATGGGTGGTGACTTCAGCAATAAGGTCTTCAATTTAAGAACAGTATCATGAATGTTGTTTCTTGTGACTCTGTTAAATAAATGACCAGTAACACAAAGAATAAATATAACATACCTGGAAATGAGATTTTCATTAAACTGTACATGTCTTCTCTTTGAGCAAAGAAACTCTCTCCCATGAAAAATTTGTGACTTCTCTATTAAGTTAAAGTTTCTCAGTAGAACATAGAACACTTCTGCCTACTCTTACAAGCTTCTGTGAGCTTTAAGTATTGTTGTATTCTGTGTATGGATGTTCCTTCCTAAGTCCCACCATACAATGTTGGCTACTTAGCTTTGGTTATAGATGGAAATCAGTAAGGACTAGTGATCAATTGTAGGACACCTAGCCTGAGCACCACATGAAGGAAGAGTAAAGGAACCTTTTCCTTTTTCTTTTTTTCTTTTATACTTCCTTGTCACAGGATAAAAATCTGTCACACCTTTCAAATCTGTGTGTTATCCTGTGTTGTCACATCCTCAATAGACACTTGTACAGCAAGCCGTAGACTGAATCTGCAAACCTGTGAGTTGAAAAACCATTTTCAATTTTCAAGTTATTTATGTATTTTTAATGATAATTAAAAGTGACTAATGCATGTAAAAGCTCATTACTTATTAATGCTACTTCTATAGATTGTTTACCTGTGAACCTGTTTTGTTCATGAAATAACTTTCTTATCATGACTTACTCTGGATCCTTTTAAGTTCATATTTTTAAAAATTTTGTTTTACCCAGGGGTCTCTATTATTTAATTCTGTTTTAAATTTCTTCAATTTGTTTTTCTTAAAAGACTTTGGTTCAACTTTCCACTTCCTTGTCTATGATGCTTCCTGAGTCTGTAAGAAGGAGAAATGGTGATATGCTGCCAGTGTGAGAGTCATCTTCGTTTGGGTGTGGCTTTTTGGCAGACTTTCCATGATTCAGTGAACAGTCCTATTTACTTGCACATATGGATAGCACAATTGATCTCTATTTTAAAGAGTAGGACATGACAGAAAGAAGAAAGCAGCACTGTTCAAAGTATATTATATACTTGTATAAAATTCTCCCCAAATATAAAAAAAGAATCCTGTTCTAAGCCACGCCTGTCTGAGCATTCAGATGGATATTTCTAAGTTATCAATTGTGCCTATGATTCTTCCTGCTGAGTCATCACTTCACAATATTTTCCCTAAAGTTTCAGATTCGTGCTCATCTTCTAAGATTGTTTGGACTTTAAAAATGTGTGAGTCACTGAATATAATAGTATGCATATTGGAGCTAGAAGTTTTCAATATTTATAATAATTTCAATGATGGAATTAATTATCTGCAATAATGTACTTCAAGGTTTTCCAAGTATCACTGCAGCCATAGAAACTTCTAGAAAAACCAGAGTCCCCAAAGATCAGGCTTAGGCATTTTGTTTCAGTAAGAGGTACCTATAGTTTCCTTTCATAATTTCACAGGTATGAGATAAAATTACCGCCAATTTCAGACCACCTTCTGATTTCTTGAATTCAAATACAAGTTTATAGACTGTGTTTCATGGTTCAATATTTTTCATATTCAGGAATATTTAGTGAATAAGAGAATACATATTAACAGTAATATTCCTTTTTTCTTGGACTTTATTGGCAGTTATTAGCTATACACAGTAATGTGTTTCATCATGACATTTGATACATACAGACAAGAAATATTGATCACATATAATCCTGGAAGACAAGTAGTTCTTCTATGGATGAAAACGTAATAAACCAAGGCTCTAGGTTCTTGTTGAATAAAGTATTGTCAAGAAAAAAATAACAATCAAAGATGACACATAGAGGGAAATAGAGCATTATTCACTACAATGTGAAGCAAAACACCCTGAATATAAAATGGCATAATTAAACTTATCAACCTTCAGAAATTCAACAGAACTTATTCAGAATACAGAATAAACATGTGGATGATGTTCCCATAAAGGTGTGATTTTTCTAGGACTATCAAGGCAGATCCTTCCTAAGATGTTTTTGTATCTTAACAGTTTTGGGGCTGAATCTTTTTTTTTTTAGATAGCCAATTAGTGTGCTCTCCCCTGGGTAAGACTATTCCTTCAGCTCAGCACTCCTCAGTTTCCTCTGATTCTTTGTAGAAGGCTGGGGTCCTGTAGGATTTCCCCTGTCCATATTACCATGTCTATTGTTGTCCCTGTCCTGAAAACATACCTAGAAGAAACATTAAGTAGATTGTTTTCATGCATGTAAGAATATTATTTATATTAATATGTACATTTTACATATGTATGTTTTGCATAAAATATATATGCATGTAAAAACAATAAAATAGATGCCAGGAAAAAAGTATACAGGAGGTTTGTGGGAAAGAAAAGAAGGAAAAATGATGTAAATATATTTTAACCTCAAAAATTAAAGAAATAAGAATATTCCAGTGTTATACACTACACAGGAACTGAATACCAACAAAGGTTAACTGAAAAGAAAACAGTGAACTATAACATTAAGACTAGGAACCCACTCAATTGAAGATATATATAAATGCAAGAAAGAGAAATAAAAAATGATATAAAAAGAAAGCTAGCTTTTTCAAGTAGAGATAAAATGAAATGATCATGGAATATGCAACAGATGTTGTTTCACCAGAATAGCAATATGGCTTCATGTACATGGCACAGCACAAGTGAAAATGCACTATAAGAGGCTTGGGGAAGGAGTTGATTCATCACTCACTAACAATTCTGCTCCAGTAAGCTTGAGTACCTGAGTTCATATCCTCAGCACCCAGGTGAAACCTGGGTGTTGTTAAATATACACTTGCAACTTCAGTACTCGGAGGGATGGAGTCAGAAGGAGCATGGAGGCTTCCTGCTTGGCAGAAATTTTCCAGGTTCAGAGACAGATCCTGTGTCAAGACAATGAGATGCAGAATGAGAGAGCAGGATACCCAATGTTAAATTCTAGCCACCTCATGAATATGCTCATGGGCACATATATGAACAAATAATACCACAAATACACAATATAATAATAATAATAATAATAATAATAATAATAATAACAACAATAACAACAATTTAAAACTATATAATAATACAAAATACATTCTCAATAAAATAAAAATTGTATACTGAAGCTCAAAGAAAATATGATTGATAAAGCCAAACAAGTTCATTCAAAATCACAATTAATGCAAATATATCCCTTGGCTACCCTATAGACTTTGGAATTACAAAAATTGTGATGTCTGCATCTGTATAGTACAGTAGATCTGACCCTGAATATGTACACTATGAGTGAGCCATCTTTATGGTAGACATGAGTGTGGTCAGGATAGACAGATTTGGTGCTACCTCTTGCCAGCCTACTGTGTAATGGCTTCTTCAAGCCTTCACATACCCACATACATACATGTATTTCTACAATATTGGGAATAAACACATGTATAGAAACACACATACACAAAACCATCAAAGAATCAATCAGTCTTATAAAATTATGGTCATAGCAGTGGTGGCACACACCAGTACTCAGGAGGTAGTGGGAGGTATATCACTTTGAGTTTTAGGCCAACATTTTCTATAGAGTAAGTTTCAGGACATCCATCACTGTACAGAGACACAGAAACACTATATATAAAACAAAACAAATAAATAAAGCCAACAACATACAACAAATAACAACAGCAAAACAATAATGGAGACAAATGCATGGTCTTGAAGGCTATATACTCTCATATTTGTTGATAAAATTTATTTTTGTATGAAATATACATGAATGGCATGACACACATGAGTATGGTAGAAGTGAATATTTCAACTCATTTTCTAGAAGGGATTCAAGTTATTCAGAGATGACATTAAGTACAAATTTAACCTTGAATAAATGTAGGCTATGGTTTCAGACTGAATCAGTCTATAATTTCTGGAACCACTTCTATCATGTCACTTTTTCTTTTCTTTAGCTTACATTTGGGTCTTTAAACCCAATATTTATGACTCTGTGATGTTTCCATCATTTTATCAGATACCTACCAAGGATACTTCTCTGGTCTTAGGCACAGTATCATTTTTGTGCATTTTGGATGGAGTTATTCACCTCAGATGATAAGTGTATTCACTTTATCTCAGACTTGATACCAGAGATGGAAAAAAACCAGAATCTGTTTAGCCTTCGTTGAAATTATCTCATTTTGTTCAGAAAAGGCAATAGTATTTATCACAGCCTGATTGTGACAAATCCAGGAAAAAATATAATTTATTGTGCACTAACTCTTTTTTCAAGTGTGTTCTTTTTTTAAATTAGATATTCTCTTTATTTACATGTCATATGATTTCTCCTTTCCCAGTTTCCCTTCAAAAAACAAAGCAAAACAAAACAAAACAACAAAACAAAAAACAACAAGCACAAACCTCTGTTGCCTCCCCCTCCCCCTGCTTGTCACCCCACTGTCTCCCACTTACTGGCCCTGGCATTGCCCTACACTGGGGTACAGAACCTTCACAGGGCCAAGGGCCTCTCCTCCCATTGATGATCAACGTTGCAATCCTCTACTATCCACATGTTGCCAGAACAATCAGTCCCACCATGTATAGTCCTTGGTTGGTGGTTGAGTCCCTGGGAGCTCTGAGGGTACTAGTTAGTTCATATTGTTGTTCATCCTATGGGGCTGCAAACCCTTCAGCTTCTTTGGTCCTTTCTCTAGCTCCTTCATTGGGAACCCTGTACTCAGTTCAGTGGATGACTGTGAGCCTCTACTTCTGTGTTAGTCAGGTACTATCAGAGCCTCTCAGGAAACAGCTATATCAGGCTGGCTTGTCCTTTCTTAAGTCTCTGCTCCATAGTTAGTCTCTGCAACTCCTTCTGTGGGTATATTTTTTCCCCCTTTTAAGAAGGGATGAAATGTCCACATTTTGGTCTTCCTTCTTGAGTTTCTTGTGGTTTGTGGGTTGTTCTTCCTGTATTCCGAACTTCTGGGCTAATAACCACTTATCAGAGAGTGCATACCGTGTGTGTTCTTTCAATTGTGTTCTTTAGAAGAACACCTATTTCAATGGAGACTCTGGGTCATCACTTCATAATACTAAGTCATTATCGATAGGAAGAATTTCATTATTGATTCATTCCATGGGATTCTCAACATCATGGTGCAGTTTCTGCTTTTAAACAGTTTGTAAAAAGAGTCATCCTTAAAAGGATGATATCCAAGAAGATATTTTTCCTTACAAGATTTATTTTCATTGCTTTGTATCTAAGACTTCATATAAATCACTAAAAATTATCCATAATCAGGTTGCTTTAAATGGTTGCTCTGGTACTTGTGTCACAGAACTGTGAGTGGTGGCAGTTATTGTGTATACAATCTTGTATTTTCTATGGCCCAAATCTTCCACAAGATAGTTATTCAAGAAGAAGAAGACATACAATCAAGCAATTAAAATTGAAGAAAATCCAATAAAGCCTTCCTGGAAGTTAATACCTTTTTATATGAATGGTTTACAGTGTCACCAAGATAGCTTAACTAATATACTGGTTGTTCTGTTTTAGCATGGAGTTAAGAAAATGTGAACTTTAATAATTTAGATTTTTCTTTTATCAATTATCATGCCCATTAAAACTTATACATCTCTTTAATATGCATACTATAATGAAGAATATCTAACAAGTGACAGTAGAGCAAATGAGTTAAATTGATGAGTAAAGCCTCACACTATGTTTACCAAATTTAATAAATATCAAAATCTGTGGGAGAACCTCTACTTCTTTATAAATTAAAAGATAACTGTAAGAGATATTTACACCATCACTTTAAACATTCCAGTATTTTCTTCATAAGTTTATCACAACCAAAAATTATCAAATTATTATGTTATTCATTAACACACATAATTTAAAAAATATATATAATGTGAATTTATTTTCTTATCCATTAACTGGATGGGAGTTATAAAATTACATTTAATATGACCCAAAACTTTCATAAATTTCAGCTATTTTAGGAATTATTAATATATATGAATAATGCATCTGTATTCTATTTATACATTCTGTGTCTCTTTCTATATGCATATACATATACATATGTGTATACATACATACACATATACACACACATACACACACATACATATATACATACATATATATATGTATATATATAGAGACTTTTTTGTGCAGTGAAAGTTGTTCTGGCGTCAGGAGATCTCTTGAAGAAAGGAGATATTTCTGTTGTTTTGATTGTAGCCTCTGTACAGAAAATGAAATTTCCAATGGTACAGGCAAGAACATATACTACTGACACTATATCCACCTCTGTTTATAATCCTTGCAATGAAGTAAAATGGTTGTACAAGAGAATTGCCCAGACTATATTCTTAATACTTTATGACCCACATTAACAGTCATAATCAACAATTTAATTGCTTGAGATAGACAACTTTTGTTGGCTTTTCATAGTCACAGTTTTTTGTTCATTTAGAATAATTTTTTGTAACTTCAAGGAAGTCTAAGTTTTAGTTCTGCCAGAGAATTTAGCATATTTTCTCTAAACATGTATCTTTGTCTAATATTTGTTGAGCTGTAAGAACATTATATTAAAACTAATATTCTAGCACATGCTCACACTCACAGAGTCTAGTACTGTTCCCAAAATAGATAAAATATTAATAGGCAGTATATTTGTGTTAAGAAATTCAGGAGTTAGAAGAGATCCCTCAGTGACTAAGAGCACTGATTGTCTTCCTAGAATACCTGGTTTAGTTCTTAGCTCATACATGTTGGGTCTGAATATTAGTAACTCTAGTCTCTGGGGATATGACAACGTTTTCTGGCCTTTGTGGACAGTAGACATGTGGTCCATAGACAAACATTCATAAACTTCTTAAAACACATAAGAAGTTAGATATTCATGGGTATTATATTTAAAAATATGTATCATAGAGTGACTTGGGTTCCTTCTAGTCTGTCTGGGCTGGTGTCCAGAGCAGACCTTGGGTACAAGCTCCTCAGCCAGTCCCACATCACCTAGAGGAAGCTCCACTCCCAGGTGCTCTGACATACCCAGGATCAGAGGTGAGGAGGAACCAACATTTGTCCCAACACTGGGAGTAACTGGGACCAGTGGGACCAGGCACACAGGAACTCCAACAGCCCAATGACTCAGGTTCCTTCCAGTCTATCTGGGCTGGGGTCCAGAGTTGACCTTGGGCGCAAGCTCTGCAGCCAGTCCCACAACACACAGAGGAAGCCCCACCCCCAGGTGATCTAACAAGCCCAGGATCACAGGATCCCAGAATCACAGGATCAGAGAGACAACTTGACTCTGAGGAGTTCTGACACAACCAGGATCACAGGAAGGACAGGCTCCAGTCATATTTAGCAAGGGCAGGTAGCACTAGAAATAACCAGATGGCAGGGGACAAGCGTAAGAAAATAAACAACACAAACCAAGGCCACTTGCCATCATCAGAACCCAATTCTCCCACCATAGCAAGTCCTGGACACACCATTACACTGGAAAAGCAAGATTCAGATATAAAATCACTTCTCATGGTGGTGATACAGGACTTGAAAGACATAAAGAGCACCCTCAAAGAAATACAAGAGAACACAGGTAAACAGCTTCAAGGGTAAACACAAAAATCCCTTAAAGAAGTACAGGAAAACACAATCAAACAGGTGAAGGAAATGAACAAAATCATCCAGAATCTAAAAATGGAAATAGAAACAATAAAGAAATCAGAAAGAGAGGCAACCTTGGCCATACAAAACCTAGGAAAGAAATCAGGAGTCATAGATGCAAACATCACCAACAGAATACAAGAGATAGAAAAGAGAATCTCAGGGGCAGAAGACACCTTAGAAAACATTGACACAACAGTCAAAGAAAATGCAAAAAGCAAAAAGCTCCTAACCCAAAACATCCAGGAAATCCAGGATGCAATGAGAAGACCAAACCTAAGGATAATAGGTATAGAAGAGAGTGAGACTCTCAATGTAATGGGCCAGTAAATATCTTCAACAAAATTATAGAAGAAAACTTCCCTAAGCTAAAGAAAGTGATGCCTGTGAACATACAAGAAGCCTACAGAACTCCAAATAGACTGGACCAGAAAAGAAATTCATCCCATCATATAATAATAAAAACATCAAATGAACTAAACAAAGAAAGAATTTTAAAAGCAGTAAGGGAAAAAGGTCAAGTAACATATAAAGGCAAGCCTATCAGATTTACAGCAGACTTCTCACCAGAGACTATGAAAGCTAGAAGACCCTGGGCAGATGTCATATAGACCCTACAAGAACACAAATGCCAGCCCAGGCTACTATACCCAGCAAAACTCTCAATTACTATAGATGGAGAAAACAAGATATTCCATAACAAAACAAAATTTACACAATATCTTTCCATAAATCCAGCCCTACAAAGGATAATAGATGGAAAACAACATAAGGAGCAAAACTACACCCTAGAGGAAGCAAGAAGATAATCTTTCAACAAATCCACACAAACCTAATTCCACCTCTTTCAACAAAAACAACAGGAAGTAACAATTACTTTTTCTTAATATCTTAATATGAAAATCAATATTACCAACATATCCTAATCAATTGAAATCCAAAAATATGAGGAATTAGAAATTTGTTGATTGTCATCCAATGGCCTCTCTAATTTGGTAACTGGAAAAATAGTCTAACATTGGAAATTGTCCAATATTGTACAATCCATATACACTTTCAGCTTGTTTGTTTGTGACAGTGTCAGGTTGTGTACAACATAAGGGTATGAAATCTTGCTTCTCCTATCTCAGCCTCTCTATTAGTAGTATTGTTTATTTAATGTCTTTATACTATACTATGTTTTTCAGAACAGCTTATATATATATTCAAAAGTATTTATATACCCAAAAGAAACATAGACGATTAACTAGGGAAGTTGCTTGTAAGAGAACA
>NW_022196909.1:70826694-70830431 GCF_008632895.1 Mastomys coucha | reverse complement strand
CAAATTCAGATAAATTGAAATCATGTAACTTTTCTCATCATAATGCAATAAAAGTTTAAAAAGTATGTATCATAGAATGTTCACAATAGGAAAACTGTGTTTTCTACTCTATATAATTCACAGATGAGTAAGGAAGAAAATCTGTGGAAAAACACATTAGAGCTCAAAAATTGTGTTTACAAAGTCCTGAAGGAGAAAGTAAGTAATGTAATTTTACATACATATTAGGATGGAAGCATGGATATTTAAATGGAATTATACCAGAACATCAGATAAGCAAAGAATAAAGCAAATGGATTTAGTACTATTAGAAATTGCTGTCTTTCTGAAGTTATCACATCAAGCAATATTTGATCAAAAAAAGATAATCCCTCCCTAAATATAATATGTTCATTTGCCTGATGAAGATATATACAAGAATTATTAATGAATCACTTGAAAACCAAATTCAGTAATAAACAGTAAAACATTATCTATCATGATATTTTTGGATGCATCTAATATATAATTTAACATGCATAAGTCAATGAGTGTAATCCACCCAAAGTAAATATTTGAGGCCAGAAAACACATTATAATATTTAGATGGATCCTGTCTCCCAGGATGTCTCCCCTAACAAAGGGCAGAGACAAGAGCCCTGCTGCAATACCCATGGTTTCTGGGGCCTCCTAGAATGTAGCAGACGTGGGATCCTGTGCTGCCAGGCCCCCACCCGCCTTCCCATCTGCAGCTTCACCTGTGCTTGTGGCAGAGCAGCATACCTTCTCTTCCACCCAAGGGCTGTGCATGTCTCCCAGGGGGACTGATCTAACCAGGGGCAAAGGTGACATGCTCTAAGCAGGGACAATGGCGGTCTGCTCTAACCAGAGACAGCAACACCTACCTCCCTGGAGGCCTGCTCAATCCAAGGATACACAGCTACACTTGTCTCTAAGGTGGCCTGCTCCAATAAGAGTCATGCAGGATTGTTAACACCAGAAATAATCAGATGGCAAAAGCCACATGCAGGAACATAAGCAACAGAAGACAATGTAATTTTATACTATTAGAATCCATTTCTCCTACAGCAAACCCTGGATACCCTAACACACAAGAAGACCAAGATTATGACTTAAAATTTCATCTCATGAAGATGATAGAGGTCTTTATGGAGGATATAAATAATTCCTTAGAGAAATACAGTAAAATACATGCAAATGGATAGAAGATTTTAAGAGGAAACAAATAAATCTCATAAGGAAATACAAGTGAATACATTCAAACAGGTGAAAGAATTGAGCACAGGAGTCCAAGACCAAAAAATGAATATAGAATTAAAGAAGATATCACAAATGGAAGCAACCTCTGGAGATAGAAAGAGAAGAAAAGAGAACAGGTGTAGAAGACACCACAGAAGATACTGACAATCAGTCAATGAAATGAGAAGTGTAAAGATTTCTGAATCTAAAATATCTAGGAAATTTGGGAAACAATGCAAAGACAAAATCCAAGAATAATAGGAATACAAGAGGGTGAATATTACCAGTTCAAAGGACCAGAAAACATCTTCAGTGAAGTCATAAAAGGAAACTTTCCTATCCTAAAGAAAGAGATGGCCATAAACATTCAGCAAGCCTATAGGAAAACAAATGGATTGGACCAGAAATGAAAATCCTCCCACTACATAATAATCAAAATATGAAATGTACAGAACAAAGAAAGGATATCAAGAGCTAAAATGAAAAAAGGCCAAGTAACATATAAAAGAAGACCTATCAGAATTATACCTAACTTCTCAACAGAGACTCTAAAAGTCAGAAGATCTTAAACACAAGTTATTCAGACCATATGAGAACATAGATACCAGGCCATACTAGTATACCCAGCAAAACTCTCAATCACCATAGGTGGAGAAACCAATATATTCTATGACAAAACTAAATTTAAACAATATCTTTGTACTAATCCAGCCCTACAGAAGATACTAGAAAGAAAACTCCCACACTACACGGGTAGCAACAACCAAAAAACACAAGAAATTAATCATCCCACAATAAACCCAAGAGAAGAGAGACACATGTACACACACACAATAATATCATTTTTAAAAACAGAAATATCAGGTAATAGCAATAATTGGTCATTAATATCTATGAACAAAAATGCACTCAATTCCTCAATAGAAAGGCAAAGGATAACAGACTGGATACATGAACATGAGCCAATATTTTGCTCCATATAATAAAAATACCTTCACAACAAAATCAGATACTACTTCAGAGTAAAGGGCTGAAACAAGTTTTCTAAGCAAAATAAAATTTCCAAGATAAAACTTAGAGTGACAATGCTAATATAAAGTTAAATATACTTTCAACCAAAGGTAATCAAGCTAGGTGTAAGAGGACACTTAATACTCAACAAAGGAAAATCTGAAAAGACGATGTGTCAAATCTGAACACGGTGTGCCAAATGCAAGAACAACATTTATAGAAGAAACTTTACTACAGTTCAAAACACACTAAAATGCACAAAATAATAATGGATGACTATAGCACCTCACTTTCACTAATGGACAAGTCATTAAAACAATAACTAAAGAGAGACACAGTGAAATGATCAAAAATTTATGAACCAAAGATATTTAACTGGCATATACAGAATATTTTCACCCCAAAACAATAGAATATACCTTCTTCCAGACCTCATAGAACCTTCTCCAAAATTGGCACCCAAAACCAGATATAATTGGACACAAAAAACAGATAAAAGATAACTGAAATTATCCCTTGCATTCACTCAGATCACAACACACTAAGTCTTGACTTCAATAAAACAAACAATCCAAAACAAACAAACAAAAAATAGAAAGTCTACATACTCATGGAAACAACAAATTTCTATCAATGATAACTTGGCAGGGAAAGAAATAGAGAAATGGTGGACTTTCTAGAATTTAGTGAAAATGAAAGCACAGAATATCCAAACTTATGGAACACAACGAAAATAGTGTTAGGAGGAAAATTCATAGCACCAAGTGCCTTCATATATAAATTGGAAACACTCTATACTAGCAACTTAAGAACACACCCAAAAGTTTTAGAACAAAAAGAGAAGCAAACATACAAAACAGGAATAGGAAATGGCAGGAAATAGTCATATTCATGGCTGCAAGCAACCAATTTGAAAAAGGAAGTGAGAGAGCAATAAAAAGAATCACCAAAACCAAGAGTGGATTCTTTGACAAAAGCAAGTCTTAGCCAAATTAACTACAAGGCACAGAAAGAGTACCCCAAAATTAACAAAATCAAAAATAAAATGGGTGATATAACAACAGAAACTGAGGACATTCAAAAAAATCATCTGATGTTACTATAAAAGCCTATACTCGACATAACTGGGATATCTAGGCAAAATGGTTGAGTTTATAGACAGATATCACTTACAAAAGATAAATCAAATTCAGGTGAAGTATCTCAACAATTACTATACCTCTAAGGAAATAGAAACAGTCACTAAAAACCTCCCTTTCAGAAAAAGCCCAGGCCAGATGGTTTTTGTGAGGTATACCAGACTTTCAAAGAAGAGCTAATATCAATACTCCTCAAAATATTCCATAAACTACAAACAGAAGTACTACTTAATTCATTCTTAGAAGCCACAGTTACTCTGATATGTACACCACAAAAAGACCCAACCATAAAAGATCACTTTAGACAAGTTTCTCTCTCTTTTTTTTTTTTTTTTTTTTTTTTTTTTT
>NW_022196909.1:70758533-70825867 GCF_008632895.1 Mastomys coucha | reverse complement strand
GCTTGCCCTTCCTTCAGTCTCTGCTCCATAGTTAATCTCCGCAACTCCTCCCATGGGTATTTGATTCCGCCTTTTAAGAAGGAATGAAATGTCTACCTTTTGGTCTTGACCCTTGATTTTTAAAATAATAAAATTCTAGCAAACAAAAATTGAAGAACACATCAAAAACATCATTCACCATTGTCAAATAGGCATCATCCCAAGGATGCAGGGATGGTTCTATATGCAAAAATCCTTCTATGACTACATATATAAACAAACTCAAAGAAGAAACAACAACCCCTAGTCATCTCATTAGATGCTGAAAATGCATTTGACAAAATCCAATACCTCTTCATGTTAAAAGTCTTGAAAACATCGGGAACTTATAGCACATATCTAAACATAATAAAAGCAACAAACTAAAAACCAACAGCCAATATCAAATTAAATGAAAAGAAACTTGAAAAAATCCCACTAAAATAAGGAACAAGCCAAGGCTTTCCACTCTCTCTTATGTATTTAATACAGTACTTGAATTTCTAGTTAGAGCAAGAAGGCATCTACATGAGATCAAGAGTGTGCAGATTTGAATGGAGGAAGTCACAGTATCAGTACTCATAGATGATATGATAGTATCTACCAGAGAGCCCTACAGCTGATAAACAACTTCAGAAAAGTGAGTGGATATAAAAACAAATAAATAGTCTTCCTTTATACAAATGATAAATGGCCTTACAAATTAATTAAGGAAACAACACCTTTCCCAATAGCCACAAATAATTTAAAATATTTTGGTGTAACTCTAACTAAGCAAGTTAAAGATCTGTATGAGAAGAGCTTCAAGTCCCTGAACAAAGATAACAGAGAAGACCTCAGGAAATGGAAAAATGTACCAAGCTCATAAATCTCTAGGATTAACTGTTAAAAGTGTCCATATTAACAAAAGCAGCCTTGCTTTTTTATGAGATTTGGTGAAATTCTCATAAAATGACAAAACCATACTCTACATACATGGTAAGAGCAACTCCATGTGGAAAAACAAAAACCAAACCAAACCAAAAACCCAAACAAAATAGCAAAAACAACCCTGAACAATAAAAGAACTTCTGGGGAAATCACCTTCCCTGACCTCAAGCTCTATTAGAGAGCAATGGTGAATAAAACCCATCATGATATTGGTATAGAGACAGACAGATTGATCAATGGAATGGAATCCAAGACCTATAAGTAAACTCACATACCTACAGACACTTAATCTTTGACATTGAAATCAAAACCATGAGTGGAAAAAATGAAAGCATGTTGTTGAATAATTGGTGTGGGTATATCTGAGTGTCTGCATGTAGAAGAATGCAAATAGAGCCATACTTATTACCCTGTCCAAAGTTCAAGTCCAAGAGGACCAAGGATCTCAACATAAATCAAGATATACTGAATCTAAAAGAAGAAAAATTAGGAAACAGCCCTGAACTCACAGGCACAGGAAACAATTTCCTGAACTAAATACCAATGGGTCAGTCTGTGAAGTCAACAACTGATAAATGGGGCCTCTTGACACTTAAAAGCTTCTGTCGAACAAAGAAAGCTGTCACGGATCTTCTATATCAGCAGTGAACATCTGATATAACTGGGTAACCATCTATTCATGATAAGTGTGTTTTTAAACATAGAGTAAATTAAGCCAAGAGAATAAATAATTGTTCACTGAAAGCTAAATACACTGAAGAAAAAAACTGAAAAAAATGCACCAGAATATGGGAAGAACTTTCTCAGTAATTGTGAAAGTGGCTATTGTCATAGTTGTGGAAAATATGACTTTGCTACAATATCAAAATAGAAGCTAATGGAGGAAAGAGTTTATTTCATTTTATATTTCTGATGTTATACTCAATCACTGATAGAAATTAGGGAAGGAATGAAAAGCAGGAACCCCTTGGTAAGACCAAATGAAAAACAAACAAATAAAAGTGGACAAATGTTACTTACAAGCCTGCTTCACATAGCTTGCACAGGATGATTTCTTATAGACCCAAGGACTACCTGCCCAAGGGTGGCATCACTCACAGTTAACTAATTACTACAATAACAATCATTAATCAAGAATATTTACCTCAGGCTTGTCCATAGGCAATCTTCTGGACTTATCTTTTCAATTACAATTACCTCTTTTCAGATACACATAGGTTAATATCAAGTTGACAAAAATCAACCAGAACAAATATGCCAATGAACACAATACAGCACTTAGGGATCTGTATTCTACTACAAGGATACTCATCCAAGTTCATTGCTGTTTTGCTCAAAATATTCAAACAAATAACTACCCTTCTTATTCAGCAACTAATGAATGGATTATGGAATTTTTATACATATACAAATCAGAGTATCATTCAGATGTCAAAAACAAAATTAAAAATTCTCAGGTAAATGGATTAAACTGGACATTATTTTGAGTGAGGAAATGCAGATTCCAAAAGAAAAATGCCACAGACTCTCTCCTATATGTCGATAATGTACTTTAAATATTGTTTTAAAATGGAGTACACATGTTAAGAAAATATGAAGGGTTCATTAAGACAGGCATTTCAACAAGTAAGGGATAGAACACAAGTGCTATGAAGGTGGGAAAAGGAATAATGGAGCTAGGATTGAATGGGAACAGGAATTGATGAACAGCATAGTGGACAAAGTATGTGGAGGGATATCTAACACTATAATCCTTTGACAATTCTTTAAGGAAACTTAAATCTGTTGAAGCTTCACAAACTGCAGTTTACATATCTAGAGTGAGTGTCTTCAGTAAAACTCACTGGTTCTCCAACGTAGATTTGGTGATTTTACTTTGGTCTGCTGGGGTTTCCCTAAGTAAAGTGGCACATTTGTTCATGCATCCCTAGGAATAGTGTCCCCCAAGATTTTTTATCTTTGAACACTTTGTGCTAAAATAATGACTGGTCAGGGAAGTTATAACCACTGGTATACAAATGCTAGAGCGGTAACTAATTTAACTTTCTGGTTGCATTTAAAGCTCACTTTTTGATTGAATTTAAAGGTCCCTACAAGAGGAAAATTATGTCAGGTATCATTAAATGGGCCAAAAATATTTAGCTGGCTAGGTTCTAGATCCTAGGGAACATGCAATAATATCATTGCATTAAATGGACATAGTAATAAAAATCTTTGATATTGAAGATTACTTTATCATCATTAGACATCTTTCTTTTTATAATATATGATAGTTAATACAGAGATGTAAAACAGGTTAGCACACAGAGAATAAGAACCTTTAGGGACACCCGTAACAAAACTCATGACCCCAAAACTTAGAAATCATCATTGAAAATGATCAAATAGATAGTGTGGGCCAGAGGTAGGAGAAGGCTGAAACAATAATGATTTGCCAGATTTTCCAGTGATGGTGCATATATGAACTCAAAGCAATGGTGACTGCATACATAAGTCCTACTAAAGATCAAGCCAGACAAAGTCCCCAAATGGATGTGCCATTGGATCATGGAGTTCTGTGGGGCAGTGGTCTGTTCAGGCAATCTGGTCCTGGTCGAGTCTGGAAACCCGGAGACCCAGTGGGTAGCAGTTTCTGTCTGCCTGGGATGGAAGGTGTTTGGCCTTGTCTCCTGGGTCCCTGGCTCTTGTTTCAGTCATAACCTCCTCCCCCACCCCCAAGCAGGGGAGATGTGTGCTATCAGCTCCCAGCATTCTAGTGGACCCTACCCCCAGTCTTCTGACCACAGCCAGGTATGCTCTGCCCGACAGACAAGTAGCCCAGCCCCACAGACAGATAGCCCAGCCCCACCATAAAAGGGGCAGTTTGCGCCCTCCTCTCTCTCTTGCCCTCTCTCTTCTTCCCCTCTTCCTCTCTTCTTCTCTCCTTCTCCTCCTCTTCTCCCTTCCCCCTTTCTCTCTATTCTTCTCTCCTTTTTCTCCTTTCTCTCTCTCTCCATGTGGTCATGGCTGGCCTCTTTTCCCTTTTTTCCGTAATAAAATATCTTACGACTATGCCTTGTCTACTTTCAACTAACGCCTAGTGCAGCCCCAGCATCTACAGCAGGAAGACCCAGACCAACGACTCTCCTGCCCCATGCTAGCACAGGCCAGCCATGCTGCCACTTCTTTCCCCACCCTCTTCTCCCCTCGTTCTCAGTCTCTCAGAGACATCCAGCCTGCAATGTCTAGAGGCTGGAACCTACATCCCTGGCTTTTGGGAGGCCAAGGGACCACTCGTTATCTCTGCCCCCTGTGGACTGGGACCCAGACACTCCCTGGCGGAGTGTGCAGGCAGACAACTATACTTACACACTGTTCAGAGCAACTCCGAGACCAAACTCTGTCCAGGTATAGGTCATTCTACCCACCCCGTTTTTGTCCCCCGTCTACCCGGTGCCCAGTGCCCCGCATGGCAGTCCTTTGTAGTGGCGTGTGGCTACCAATGAGACTGCGTGACTGCGGCAGCAGGGAGGGGCCCCATCCCTGGAGCCATTCAGTGGCAGAGAGGGAGTGCTGCACCTGACAGAGTTCTACCCATATATGAGGAGCAATTTGGGATGATGTGATTGTCAGTTTTTGTTCTTGAGCATGTGGCTTCTAAGAATATATCAATACTCTAGTGGATGATACTACATCCAGGTATATTCAGTCCACATTAAGTAGAACAGTGGAATTTTAAAATATAAACATATAGTTTGGAAATAAAATTTGTATAAAAATGTGGAAAATTGATTTAGTAAATGGGATATGCTCATTATGTATATTAATTAAATTCACAAACAATAAAATGAATTTTAAAAATAAATTATTTTGGCCACTGGGAGATTGCTCAGTAGGGGAAAATGATTTTTATGCAAATTTGTGACCTGGGCTTGTCTTTCTATCACCTACCTTAAAAGTCTGGAATTGCTGGCTAATGATTTAACAAAAATATTCAAAGATACAACCCCCCCCACACACACAAAGAAATATTATATAATTTTGTGATCAAAACACTGTGTGATTTTTTTGAAACAGGGACATTCATTTTATGGAGTCAGAGAGTTGACTTAAAGCAAAAAATCTTAAATAAAAATTTAAGTTTGTAAAATGATTGAGTAAAATATTCAACATCAAATTAAATAATTTGTAAGGATATGTATCCACTAAATTGCTCAGTCTAATAGTTCTATGAAATGGCCAGGGGTCATTTTATCATGCACTACTTTTATGTTCTTATTTATGTATAATACTCATGGCAGCCCATTGTAGTTCCTTCAGAATAAACTTCTTGGTAACTAGATGGTACAAACATAAGGTAAGCTAGTGAAATTGGTGTAAACTATTATGTAAATAATTACATAAAAGTAGCTATAGGGATTCAATTTTAAGTGAGAGCATTCAGAGGTTTATCAGTGCAAGTGCAAATGGACACATGGAGACCAGAGAACAGACCTCTGTGTCATTTCATCATACACCGTTGATTTTTTTAACAAGGTCTCTACTTGGTCAGGGGCTCACATATTCATCTAAACAAGCTACACACAGAGCTCAAAGGTTCATTCATCTCTATCTTCTCAGGCTGATATTACAAAGATGCTCCAGCATGCTTGTTTTGGTTTTGAGTAAGTTTCAGGGATCAAAAATGAGCTTCTGCTTATAGGATAGACATTCTACTAAGTTTACTCTTTCCTCAACCCATAATTGTGCTGATTTTAGTGCCTTTAGATATGGTGAGTTTAAGAGCAAATATTCCTAAAATGAAAGTTAGCACAAGATTATAACTCAATTCCAAGGTTCCTCAGTACCTCAGTGAGCTAACAGCAAGAACAGTCTTGAGAAGGATCCTACCTTTATGGACAAAATATGTCAGAGGATTATCATATTGGGAAAGTCTTTTTTCATGGAGTCTATAGAAAAACTCCTAGAGCTACAGGGACTGAGATGGTCATATGAGAATACAACAGATAGGAAAGGCTGTGAAAATAGTAGGGCCATGCATGTCCTGATGGGGAGTGAAGAGCATATCAGAGGATAGTCCACACCTTGTTAAGGAAAACAAAGACACATGTCTTTTCTCATAGGTAGTAGGTTGTAAAGTGTCGAGATAAACAGAAGCAAATATCTGCGTTCTCAACTCCACTGCAAAACTCAGTAGTGTTGATACTAACAGAGGATAAGGCATCCTGTGGTATCTTACATAATTTTTCCATTGGCTATTTTTAATGAGTACTGTCTTGAGTATTCTAAGGGAACTATAAACCAATCTTGACAATAAACACACACAAAAATATATAGATAGAAAGAGATCGGGAAATTAGAGAAATAGGGAAAGAAAGATATTCAAGAGAGATATGAGTGGGGTAGAGAGAATGTAGTAAGAAGGGAGGAAGGAGAGAGAAAAATTAAGGAATGAAGAAAGCTATTATGCCAAATCTATAAACCATGGCTGTGCATCATAGGCCAGATTTTTAGTTTCATCTATCAAGGAACAAAGAGGAAATTTATGTTTACATGTGAAAATGGATCAGGTCATATAAAGCCTCCCTGGAGAGTTGAGCTTACCATTTTTGTGTGAGTAGTAGAATGAGATACTTCAGTGCTTTCATTTTCAACTTCTTTCCACAGTCTATGAAACCACTTCTTATATTCTATCCGCACCTGGCAAAGAACAATTAGAAATATGGTCACATCTATACTTGGTTCAAGAAAAGGAAATGCACCTAACATGAGATCCAAAAGATACAAATGTAAACTACTACTCTTTGTCAATTTCATTGCAATTCTGTATATGGATGTAAATGAACTTGTTAATTTTATTTAAATTTAACCTCCTCAATTATAAAATGTACCTATAATAAATACCATAAGGATGGGTGATATTGTTGGTGGTGATAATGGTACAGATGATGATAATGAAAATGTTCATAATTATTGCAATTGTATGATTGTGATACTGCTGAATGTGGTAGTAGTGATGGTGATGAAGATAATAAAGGAAGATCAGTCATGATGGTCATAATGAAAACAGTGATGATAATGAAAATAATGCTAATAGTCATGGTATGTCTGGTAATGGTGAATATAATGGTTTTGTTATATGACTGGCAAAGTATGACAAAAGATGCATCATGATTGTGGTGACCACAGTGGCAATGTTGATGGTGAGAATGATGATAATAGTGAATAAAAAGATGATTATGATAATAATTTTCATGGTGATAATACTATGATAATGATGTGATATTGATGATCATGAACAGGATGAAGACTGAATGATGATGGTGATGATGGTAATAATGTTGGTAATGAAGATGAAAAGGCAGAAGATATAAGAGTGTGTTCTGGGACTAAAAAATGTGGGAGAAATCCAGGTAGGTTGCCTGCCTGTCAACTTACCCCCTTCAGCATCTGCCCTCTGTATACTTAGTATTCCACTCTCCTAGTTGCCATAACTCAGTTCCCAACTGTGTTGAGACTTCTTGTACTCCCAGAGACCAGCCTGAGGCAGAGATACCCCACTCTTCTGCAGAAATCAGACTGCAAGAAATCCATGTGGGCTATCCTCCTTCCAAATGTGAGCTTTCTCACTATCTCAGATTCTGCTAACCCCATCCCAAGTCCCTTATATTCCTAAGTACTGTGTCCAACCCTCCAAGTTTATTGATCCCTTACTCTACCAGAGAGCAAGAAGACTTCTAAGACTTCTAAGAGTCCAGAAAGATTCCCTGTGATCAACCGCTTGCACTTTCAACTCCTGCTCTCAGTACACCACTCTTCCAATCACCATATCTTTGCCCCCAACTGAGATGGAGACCTCCTGTGGCAGAGACTCTTTCCTGTACTAGAAATCCCACACACTGGCAGGTGCCTTTGATGGGTGCAAAGACACACTGTTCTATCAGAGATCAGAGACCAATCAAACTGAGAAGTACAAGTAGGTTGTCAGCCCATCAAACTCCGCATTGTTTTTTAAGCTTCACACAAAAAACCCAGAGGCTGGCCTTTCTAGTCACTATACTGCAATGCTTAACTGGGGTGGAGAATTTTTGCTCTACCTGAGACCAGACTGGGGTGAAGATTTCTAGCTCAACTAGATCTCAGCTACTGGGTGAAACTAAGGTAGGCTGTCTACCACAAAAGCAATTCCACTTTTACTATGTAAGTATCCCTCCAATTTATACTCTATCCTGCACCCTCCTACTTGTGCCCTAGCGTCCAACATGGGCAGAGACTCCCCATGTTACCAGGGAACAAAATAGCTGGGAGAAATCCAGGTAGATTGCCAGGCCATTAAAATACTATACTCTCTCAGTGGCTCCCCAACTTATCTCTAGTTTGCTACCATCTTCTTGGTGATATCTCAGTCCCCAAGTGGAACAGAGATTCCCAGCTCTAAAAAAGACCAATCAATCCACAACAATTAGAGCCACCAACTAGACAGGAGACTTCCCATTTTACCAGAGACCATAAAGACTGTGAAAAGTCTAGGTAGTCTGACTGCTTGCCAACTCCTCACTTACTCAGCATTTTTCTACCTTATCACCAGTCTTGCATCTGTCTATTAGCCTTTCCTCAGGCTCCAACTGGGCAGAGACTGTCTTCAATACCAGGGATGACACTTACTGGGAAAACCCAGACTACACAGAGCAGAAGATGAGAGAGGAAACAGAAATCAACCGACCAACCAACCAACCAACCAACCAACCAACCAAAACCATAAAAACAAACAAACAAACAGAAAAAATCCTACAACCAGTAAAGAGAAATTTGGGAAGTGGTACTGAAACCTTTCACTATCACAAATACAGAAATCTAGATGCCAACGTATGAACACAAGAAAGAACTGTCAAAGCAAAATAACAAAACTCAGATATCCTACTACAGCAAGCCCTATATACTCCAATACAACAAAAAAGAAGGAAAAGACCTTGAGAACAACTTTATGAAGATGATTGTGGCCCATAAGAAGGAATGAATAAATCCGATAAGGAAATTCAGGAAAACACAAACAGTTGAAAGATATAAATAAATCCATCCATCAGACAAACAAACAACAACAGCAACAACAAAAACAATTGTAAGAAATGAATAAAAATACTCAAGACCTGAAAATCAAAATAAGAGCAATAAATTAAACACAAACTGGGGGAAAATTGGGAAAAAAATAATACTTAGGTACATGAACAGGAATTACAAACACAATCCTTCACCAACAGAATATAAGGGATGAAAAACAGAATCTCAGATCTTGAAGTAACAATGGAAGAAACAGACACATCAGTCAAAGAAAATGCTAGATTTAACATGTTTATGACACACGGCATCTAGGAAATTATGAAATATGAAAAGACCAAACCTCAGAATTGTGGTCTCCCTCCCCTCTGCTTGGACGCTGTTTCCACTGTTTCCGAAAGTGAAAGAATGCTGTGACAGGAGGGCTGAGGCTGCCCACCTGTGGTGCGAAACGGAAACGCTGACATTGCAGCTCCAATCAAAGGACTGGTACTCAGCTAATTTCTGCCAGAACTCACACTTAAAGTTTCTGCTGTAAACAGAGTTTACGACACTGTGTCTGCTATCTTGTTTATGTTAAAAGTCTGATTGTTATGGTTTTGTTTTTGCCTTTTACTATATAAACACACTGCACCTTAAGTAAAGTACACCTTGATACATCTACTTGGTGTCGTTTCTCTTTGCTCCCCACCCGCTTATTTTCACAGGTCCAGTTCATCTCCAGTCCAGGACAATCCACTATTGTGTAAGGTCTGCGGGCAGACACTACACAGAATCACACAAATGGAACAAGATTCTCAGCTTACAGACCCAGAAGTTATTTCTGCAAAATCATAGAACAATAATTTCCTAACCAAAAGAAGAAAACACCTATAATAGTACAGGAAGCTTACAGAGGACCAAAAGATGGTAACAGTAAAGGAAGTACACTTATAATAATAATATTTAAAACATTAAATATTCAGAAAATAGCAATAGAATAAAGCTACAAGGAAAAAGCAGCAAATAACATATAAACGCAGACCTGTTAGAATAAGACATAACTTTTTAATAGAAAGGCTAAAAGTCAGAGGGGCCTGGACAAATGTCTGCCAAACTCAAGATGCCACAGATTAAAAACCATCTATACTTTCAATAACCATAGATGGAGTAACCAAGATCATTCATGATAAAATCAATTTTTAATAACCAAAAACAATACGTATTCACAAACTTAGTCTTATAGAAGGATCTAGTGTCTATTCCTGGTTGTCTTCTTGACTATATCTGGTATGAACTACAATCCAGAGTTGGAAGGCTCACCTGTGATCCTGATCTTGAGGCTGGTAGATACAAGTTTCTGACCTGGATCTTGGCATAGAGATCTTGAGGCATAGTGGCTATGAATCCCAGGAGACTAACAACAAAGAGATCTTTGAGTTCAAGTCATCTGGGGGCAAAGCAAGTGCCAAATCCAGGCATGGTAGTACACACATTTAATCTGCATTACACCCTCTGTTAGAGACCTACATAAGGACATTGGAAGAAGGAAGATTCTCTCTTCTTTGCCTGCTTTTACCTGGGACTGAGCAACTGCTAGATCCTTGGACTTCCATTCATAGCTGCTACTGACCATAGTTGGAAAATTGGACTACAGACTGTAAGTCACCAAAAAATCCCTTTACTATATAGAGACTACCCATAAGTTCTGTGACTCTAGAGAAACCTGACAAATACAAAGGAAAAAAAAGAAAACTCCAGTCCTAGGAGCTTAACTATAATAATAAAAACACAGACAATTAGTAATCTCACATCATCAAAAACAAAAGAAAAGAAAAGAAACACACACTTACATACACATGCACGCACTCTACCACCACTACCAACAAAATTTCACTGGTCATTGATAGGTATCAATCTCAATGGACTCAATTCCCCACTAAAAATAAACAGGCTAACAGTATATATAAAAACAGGATCTGCAGTTCTGCTACATAAAACAAAACAAAGCAAAACAAAAAAACCCAAAAACCAAAAACCAAACTAAAACAACAACAACAACAAAAACCCCTCAGCAACAAAGATTAAAATTATGTAAAAGTGTTGAAAAAAGATTGTCCAATCAAATGGACCCAAGAAGCAAGCCATTATAGGCATTTTAATATTTAACAAAATAGAATTACAAAAAAATAGAATTACAACCGAAATTAATCAAGAGAGATAGGGAATAAATTCACACCAAAGAAAAATCCATCAAGATGATAATGATGTCTCAATTCTGAACATGTATGCTCCAAATACAAGGGCACTCACATTTTTAAGAGAAATATTACTATAGCTTAAACCACATATCAAATCCACACAATAATAGAAGGCTTTGATACCCCATCACCAATGGACTATTTAACCAAACAAAAATTTAATAGACAAACAAATGAGTTAACAGATGCTTTCACTCAAATGAACCTAATACATGGCTGAGATAAAAAACTCAGGTGACAGCAGATGCTGGTGAGGATGTGGAAAAAGAGGAACCATCCTCCATTGCTGTTGGGATTGCAAACTGGCCCAACCATTCTGGAAATCAATCTGGATGTTCCTAAGAAAATTGGAAATAGATCTACCTGAAGACCCAGCTATACAAAAGATGCCACAAGGGCACATATTCCATAATGTTCATAGTAGCCTTATATGTGATAGCTAGAAGCTGGAAACAACCCAGATGTCCCACAATGGAAAAATGCATACAGAAAATGTGGTTCATTTATACAATGGAATATTACTCAGGTATTATTCCAGACATCAGAAGTTTTTCAGGCAAATAGACAGAACTAGAAAATATCATCCTGAGTGGGATAACTCAGACCTCAAAGGACATGTATGCTATGTACTCACTAATAACTGAATATTAGCCAAAAATACAGAATATCCAGGAAACAACCCACAGACTCAAGGGTAACATGCTGAAGGACCCAAGTGATGATGTCTCAATCCCACTTGGAAGAGAGAAGAATGCAGTCACAGGGGGCAGAGGGAGGGAGCAACATGGGTAGAAGAGGGGACAGGAAGGGAAGTGGGGAACAGAACTGAAGCCCTGAGGACCAGCATAAAGAATGTAAACAGGAAACCTCAGGAGGCAGGAGGGACCTAGGCTGAACCTCTAGAACATACCAGAGACCTGGGAAGTGGGAGTCTCAGGACTTAAAGGGAGGGACCTTGGATGAAGTACTCTACAGTGGGGAGAGGAAATTTGTAGGGTCCACCTCCAGTGGAGGGACAGGACACCAAGTGGAGGGATGGGGTTGCAATCCCACAGTAAAAAACTCAGACCAAGAATTGTTCCTGTCCGAGGGAACTGCAGGAGCAAAAATGGAGAAGAATGTGAGAGAAAGGGGGTCCAGTGACAAAACCAAATTGTGTTTCAGCTCAACGGGAGGTCTGAAACCCTGACACTTATACTGATCCTGTGGTGTGCTTGCAAACAGAACCCTAACATGGCTGCCTTCTGAGAGACCCAACAAACAGCTGAAATAGTCAGATGCAGATACTAGCACCCAATCAATTGATGGAAGCTGGGCCCCCATGGTTGAATTAGAGGAAAGCTGGAAGTAGCTGTGGAGAAGGGCAGTCCCATGGGAAAACTAGCAGTCTTAACTGACCTGGGCTGAGACCTCTCCGACACTGAGCCACCAAACAGAGTCCCATGGGAAAACTAGCAGTCTTAACTGACCTGGGCTGAGACCTCTCCGACACTGAGCCACCAACCAGAGTCCCATGGGAAAACTAGCAGTCTTAACTGACCTGGCCTGAGATCTCTCCGACACTGAGCCACCAACCAGGCAGCATACACCAGCTGATATGATGCTCCCAACTTCCTGATCTGGCTTTAGTGAGAGAAGATTGACCTAACCCCCAAGAGACTCAAGGCCCTAGGGTATGGGAGGTCTGGTAGGCTTGGGGTGGGGTGGGTGGGGTCATTCTCTTGGAGACAGGGGAGGAGGTATGGAATGGGGAACAGTTGTGGGGCAGATGAGGAGGAGGATGAAGTCCAGACTGTAAAAAAAGGATTAATAATAATAATAATAATGAAATTTCAAAAAGAAATATTCAGTACTTTCCCAAAAGTGAACCACATACTCAGTCACAAAGCATCTGTCAACAGATAGCACCCTGTATCTTGTGAAATCCAACACTATGAAATAGTGAAACAACAGAAAGCCTACGAATTCATGGAAATTGAACAATTTTCTACTGAATGACCACTGGGTTAAGGAGAAATAAATAAATTAAAGACTTCCTAGAATTCAATGAAAAAGAGTGACAACACATGCAAATTTATGGGACACAATGAAAGCAGTGCTAAGAGAAAAGTTCATAGCACTATGCATACACAAAAATGGGGAGATCCTTTATTAACAAATTAACAGCACAAAAGAAAGTTCTAAACAAACAAACAAACAAAAGCACAACCATGTTGAGTAGATAGTAAGAAACATAGAAAATGAGGGTTGATGTCAATAAAATAGAAACAAAGAGAACAATACAAAGAATCAAGGAAATCAAGAGTTAGTCCTTTGAGAAAATCAACAAGACAAACAAGCCCTTCACCAAACTAACTAGAAGATAGAGGAAGACTATCATATTAACAAAATTAAAAATGAAAATGGAGCTTCCAGTTTCTGTCTGCCTCCGGAGCTGATCCTGTGCCACAGCGCCCATAGCTGATCTTGTGCTACAGTTCTCCATACCAAAATACCACTGGGAGAGAGCTGGGATTCCAGGAGTGCTGATAAGCCTATAAGCACAGGAGGGACAGGCAACAGTCAGAGACAGCAAAACCAGCTAATACCAGAGATAACCAGATGGTGAGAGGCAAGGGCAAGAACATAAGCAACAGAAACCAAGGCTACTTGGTATCATCAGAATACAATTCTCCCAACAGAGTGAGCCCTGGACAGCTCAACACACCAGAAAAGCAAGACTCTGATTTAAAATCACATCTCATGATGATGATAGAGGACATTAAAAAGTACATCAATAACTCCCATAAAGAAATACAGGAGAATACAGGTAAATAGGTAGAAACTCTTAAAGGGGAAACACAAAAATTCCTTAAAGAATTACAGGAAAACACAACCAAACAGGTGAAGGAATTGAACAAAACAATCAGGATCCAAAAATAGAAATAGAATAAATAAAAAAATCACAAAGGTAGACAACCATGGAGATAGAAAACCTATGAAAAAGATCAGGAGTCATAGATGTAAGCATCACCAACAGAATACAAGGGATAGAAGAGAGATTCTCAGGTGCAGAAGATACCATAGAAAACATTGACACAATAGTCAAAGAAAATGCAAAAATGCAAAAAACTCCAAACCCAAAACATCCAGAAAACCCAGGACGCAATGAGGAGACCAAACCTAAGGGTAATAGGTATAGAAGAGAAGGAAAATTCCCAACTTAAAGGGCCCATAAATATATTCAACAAATTAAAGAAGAAAACTTCCCTAATCTAAAGAAAGAGATGCTCATAAACATACAAGAAGCCAACAGAACTCCAAATAGATTGGACCAGAAAAGAAATTCCTCCTGTCACATAATAGTCAAAACATCAAATGCACAAAAGAAGAGAAAGGATATTAAAAGAGAAAGGAGAAAAAGCTTAAGTAAAATAAAAGGCAGACCTATTAAAATTACATCAGATTTCTCACCAGAGACTATGAAAGCTAGAAGGTCCTGGGATGATGTCATACAGAAACAAAGAGAACACAAATGCCAGCCCAGGCTACTACACCCAGCAAAACTCTCAATTACCATAGATGGAGACACCAAGACATTCCATGACAAAACTAAATTTACACAATATCTTTTCACAATTCCAGCCCTTCAAAGGATGATAGATGGAAAACTCAAACACAAGGAGGGAAACTACACCCTAGAAAAAGCAAGAAAGTAATATTATTTCAACAAACCCTGAAGAAGATAGCCACACAGACATAATACCACCTCCAACAACAAAAATAACAGGAAACAACAATCACTAATATCTCTTAATATCAATGGACTCAATTCTCCAATAAAAAAGACATAGATGAACAGACTGGATACATCAACAGGATTCAGCATTTTGCTGCATACCGGAAACACAACTCAGTGTTAAAGACAGGAACTACCTCAGAATAAAGGGCTATAAAACAATTTTCCAAAGCAAAGGGTACCAAGAAAATAGCCAAGTAGCCATTCTAACATTGAATAAATTGACTTTCAACCAAAAGTTATCAAAAAATATAAGAAAGGATACTTTATATTCATCAAAGTAAAAATCTACCAAGATGAACTCTCAATTATGAACATCTTTGCTCCAAATGCAAGGGCACTCACATTAATAAAAGACACTTTACTAAAACTCAAAGGATACATTGTATCTCACAGAATAATAGTGGGAGACTTCAATATTCCACTCACGACAAAGACAGATAATGGAAACAGAAACTAAACAGAGATTAAGTGAAATTAACAAAAGTTATGGACCAAATGGATTTAACAGTTATCTATAGAACATTTCATCCTAAAACAAGAGAATATCCCTTCTTCTCAGCACCTCATCATACCTTCTCTAAAAGTGACCATGTAATCGGTCAGAAAGCAGGCCTTAACAGGTACAAGAAGATTGAAATAATCCCATGCATCCTATCAGATCACCACAGACTAAGGCTGGTCTTCAATAACAATAAAAACAATGGAAATCCTATGTACACATGGAAACTGAACAGCATTCTACTCAATGATAACCTGCTCAAAAAGAAAGAAAGAAGTTAAAGACTTTTTAAAATTTAATGAAAATGAAGGCACATCATACTAAATCTTATGGGACACAATGAAAGAAGTGCTAAGAGGAAAACTCATAGCTCTGAGTGCCTCCAAAAAAGAAACTGGAGATAGAACATACACTAGCAGCTTAACAGCACACCTGAAAGCTCTAGAACAAAAAGAGGCAAATTCATCCAGGAGAAGTAGGTGGCAGGATATAATCAAACTCTGGGCTGAAATCAACCAAGTAGAAACAAAAATAACTATACAAAGAATCAACAAGACCAGGGGCTGGTTCTTTGAGAAAATCAAAAGATAGATAAACCTGTAGCCAGACTAACCAGAGGTTAGTATTCAAATTAACAAATTAGAAATGAAAAGGGAGATATAACAACAGAAACTGAGGAAACTAAAAAATTCATCAGATCTTACTACAAAAGCCTATATTAAAAAAAAAACAGGAAAATCTGGATGAAATGGATGACTTTCTAGACAGATACCACATACCAAAGTTAATTCAAGATCAGAAAATCTTTGTAAACAGTTCTATAACACCTGAGAAAATAAAAATAGTCATCAAAAACCTTCTAACCAAAAAAGCTCAGGGCCAAGTGGTTTTAGTGCAGAATTCTACCAGACCTTCAAAGAAGAGCTAATACCAATACTCCTCAAAGTATTCCACAAAACAGAAACAGAATGAACATGACCTAATTCATTTCATGAAGCCACAGTTACTCTGATACCTAAATCCTTTAAGACCCAACAAAGAAAGGGAACTTCAGATCAATTTTGATTATGAATAATGAAACAAAAAATACTCAATAAAATTCTCACAAACCAGATCCAAGGACACATCAAAACTATCATTCACCATTAACAAGTAGGCTTCATCCCAGAGATGCAGGGAAGTTCAGTATATGAAAATTCATCAACATAATACACCATGTAATAAACTCAAGGAAAAAACCACTTGGTCATCTCATCAGATGCTGAAGTTGCCTGTGACAAAGTGCAACACACCTTCATGTTAAAGTCTTGGAGATACCAGCAATTTCTGGCACATAGCCAAACATAATAAAAGTAATATATAGCAAAATAACAGCCAACATCAAACTAAATAGAGAGAAACCAGAAGCAAACCCACTAATATATGGGAAGACAAAATGTTGCCTGCTTTCTCCCTGTTTATTCAATATAGTAATAAAATTTCTAGCTAGAGCAATTATACAACAAAAGGAGATCAAGATGATAAAAATTGCAAAGGAAGAAGTCAAGGTATCACCTTTTGCAGATGCTATGATAGTATATGTAAGTGGACCCCACATTTCCAACAAATTCCCTACAGAGAACTCCTACAGCAGATAAATAGCTGTAGTAAAGTGGCAGGATATAAACCTAACTAAAACAAATCAATAGCCTTCCTTTATTTAAAAGACAAGCAGGCTGAGAAAGAAATTACAATCCCCTTCACAATAGCCACAATTATTATAATACATCTTGATGCATCTTGGTGACACTATTATCAAGCAAGCAAAAGATCTGTATGACAAGAACTTCAAATTCTTGTAAAAAAACAATTGAAGACTTCAGAAGGTGGAAAGATCTCCTATGCTCATGGATTGATAGGATTCACATAGTAAAAATGGCCATCTTACCAAAAGGAATCTACAGACACAATGCAAACCCCATCAAAATTCCAATACAGTTCTTCATAGACATAGAAATAGCAATTCTCAACTTCACATGGACAAAAAACCACCAGGATGTTCAAAACAATTCTCAATGATAAAAGAACTTCCAGGGAAATCACCATCCCTGAACTCAAGCTGTACTACAAAGCAATAGTGATAAAACTGCATGGTACTGGTACATAGACAGACCCGTTGATCAATGAAATAGAATCAAAGACCCAGAAGTAAATCCACACAGTTATGGACACTTGATCTTTGACAAAGAAGTCAAAATCATACAGTGGATAAAAGAAAGCATCTTCAATAATGGTGCTGTTTTTACTGGTGTTCTGTAGGTCAGGGAATTAAAATAGATTCATGTTTATCATCTTGCACAAAGCTTATGTCCACATGTATCAAGGACTTCAACATATAACCAGATACTATAAATTGAATATTAGAGAAATTAAGAAAGAGCCTCAATCTCATTGACACAGGGAAATTTCCTGAACTGAACACCAGTGGTTCAGGCTATAAGATCAACAATTGATAAATGGGACTTTATGAAACTGATCAGCTCCTTTAAGACAAAAGACACCACCAATAAGACAAATTAGGAACCTACAGATTGGGAAATAATCTTCACTAACCCTACATCAGACAGAGTGCCAATATCTAAAATATATAAAGAACTCAAAAAGTTGTCCTCCAAAAATCAAATAACCAAATTAAAATAAAAAAATGGGATGCAGAAATAAACAGAGAATTCACAAAAGAAGAATCTCAAATGGCTGAGAAGCACTTAAAGAAATGTTCAAAGTCCTTAGTCATCAGGAAATGCAAATCAAAATGACTCCGAGATTCTACTTCACACCAGTCAGAAGGGCTAAGATCAAAAACTCAAATGACAGCGCATGCTGAATACCTAAGCTATACAACTCTTGGGGATATACCCAAAAGATGCTCCACCATACCACAAGAACATCTGTTCCACCATGTTCATTGCAGAATTATTTGTAAAAACCAGACACTGGAAACAACCAGATGTCTCTCAACTGAAAAATGGACATAGAATATGTGGATGATTTACATAATGGAATAATATTAAGCTATATAAAAACAAAGATATCATGAATTTTCTAGGCAAATGAATGAAACTAAAAATTATCATACTGAGTGAGGTAACTCAGACCCAAAAGGACATTCATGGTATGAACTCACTGATAAGTGTATGTTAGCAAAAATGTACAGAATACCTAGGATACAACACAAAGACTATAATAAGTTTAACAAGCAGAAGGGCCCAAGTAAACATGATTCAGTCCCTCTTAGAAGGAGAAACAAAATAATCAAGAGTGGAGAGAGCTGGGCAAAAGAGGTGATTGGGAAGAGAAATGGAAACAGGATCAGTATGTAGGTGGAGGACTGGAAAGAAGCCCACAGGGCCAATAGAATGAACGGATATAAGCAGCCTCTGGGCGTGGGATCTGGGGTACCCTCTAGAATGTATCAGAGACCTGGAAGGTGAGAGACCCTAAGGACTCAATGGAGGTGACCTCATCCAGAGACCTGGAAGGTGAGAGACCCTAAGGACTCAATGGAGGTGACCTTATCCAAGATGTCCAACATTGGGGAGAAGGAACTTGAAGAGTGAGTCATTTATTAGTAACCTTACCAAGAGCAGTATATTCCCTTGGGAGGAAAAATCTCTTGGAAGCCAACCAAAACAGGGTAAGGTTTTTCTTTTTAAGTTAAAAGGTTGCAGTCATATCATACTGATGGGGCTTTTTCCAACAAGCTCTTCCCAAGCAGGGAAAGAAGAACACTTCTATGTAAATATCACACAAGACTCATATCTCCAGAATTAAATGAACTGAAATCAATGAACTGTGATGACAATGTACCTATTGTGTTAGCACCTTGGCTGTTGTTATTTTTTACATTCGGTAGTAAACAAATGAACAAACAGAGAGGCCACCAAAGGAGGTTGCAAAGAGATAATAAATTATAACTACAACAACACTAACAAAAGTAATGTGTGTGCTACTGGTTTTCACTGTACTTTGTTATATATTCTGAGCCCTTCAAAGTAAGATGCTGCAATAATTCCAGAGGATAAAGTAGACTCAGAAAGAATATGCATAATCTTTGTAGTCACAAAATGAACTGGAAGTGAGGTAGGTTGTACTGAATATCATTTTATCCCTCTCTAAAATACAGGAAATTGTTCATCCCCTTCATAGTGAACTCAAATTTGATAATGAACTTTGCTTTGATTAATCAGAAGTATACAGAAATCTATAAGTACTATGTGTAAGTTTCAAGATTTAAGGTATGATTTATATATGATCTCCTTCCCATTTGATACCAGACAATATCACATGTGTTCATAATGCCAGCCCAAACCACTGTCAAGTGAAGTCTTTTTCATTTCATAAATATTAAGCCAATCAAATGTCAATTACATAACATGAATGAAAAACAAATTTTATGTTTTTTATGCCACCATGATTTAAAAATTGACAATAACGAACCCTTTATTAATTTGAGAATGATCCACCTCATCTTGACACGTCTCTAAGATGTATGCTTAGATGCTGACTAGATATGAAACACATTGTATGCTTTATCTAGGCAAAACTTAAAACTATCATAAATAAATGAAAATTTCAAAATTGAAATGTGAAAAAAGAATATGGTATCTTGTTCTAGACACTTTTGGATCTAGGTTTGTGAGATTTGACACAGCCTTACCTGGCGATTAAGCAGACAATGTACCAGAAATATCAAAACACCCTGGAGGACATTGATGATGGTGAACAGGTACGCAACGATCAATCTCACTGTCTTCCCAACTTCAATGAAAATAAATAAGCCAATGCCCCAAGAACATCCCAATACAAATAACTGAACAATGGCTTTAAATGTCATAATCCTGTTAAAAAAACAATGATAACAAAGTTAATGACAGTCCATCAGGCTTTAAGTTAAAGCCAGTTAATTTAAATTGCTGGAAACTGCATGTTTTTCATGTGTTAGGTTATTAATTTTTAGAAATATTTTGCTAATTAAAAATATACCTGCCTTACATACAAGATGTGCTGGGGTAATGGTAGTACAGAACTTGCGGAAGTGGCTAACTAATGATTGGTCCAACTGAGGCCTACACCACAAAACGAACACTTCCTGGTTTGTCATAGGTAGGACAGCCCAAAGACCCAGGATAGAACCAAACAAGACTGGCAAAAAGTAAATAAAATGATTCCTAATGATTTTCTACTACTGTCATAGATCAGTATCTAGCCCAATCATCATCAGTTGGGCATAATCCAGAAACCGAAGGAAGTAGATGCAGAGACTCACAGCCAAATACTAGGTGAACAATGAACATACCTTGTATGATCCTCCACATATATTTTTTGGCTATATAACTTGGTGGTTTTGCTGGACTACCAACAATGTAAATAGAAGGCATCTCTGACTCTTTTGCCTGATCCTAAGACCCTTTTGCACCTATTGGGTTTCTGTGTCCAGCCTTGATATGAGGATTTGTGCCAAGATTATTGGGAAATTTTCATTTTTAAGGGAAACAGAGAAGTGAATCTGGGGGAGAAGTGAGATGTGGGTAGGGACTTAGAGGAGTGGAAGGAAGGACAGGACATAATGCATAAAAGAAGAATAAGAGAAAAATAATAACAGTACATAACTAAGAAATTTTGAATGTATGTACTAAAACTTGAAGTTTTACTATAGTATTTTTTTTTTTTTTTGGAAGAGGTCATCGGATCCCATTACAAATGGTTGTGAGCCACCATGTGGTTGCTGGGAATTGAACTCAGAACCTCTGGAAGAGCAGTCAGTGTTCTTAACTGCTGAACCATCTCTCCAGTCCCTTTACTATGTTGAAACTATAAATGTCTTTACAGGCTTTTGATTTGGATTGCATAGATGCCCCATTATGATATGGCTATGAAGCTGTGAGAACCAGGCATAGAATGTAATGGTATAAAAGTGAAGAGGTTGAGTATCAAGTTAATAAGGATGGAACAGTGATACATTTGATGTCTACTTGGCAGAACCTAGAATCACTTAAATGGCCTGCTTCCGAGCATATCTGTGAGGGAATATTGAGATTAAGGTTAATCTCTGCAAATATCTTTGAAGGACTGTTGTTATTATATTAACTGAGGAGGGATGTTCTGCCCCATGTCACAGTATCAAACCCCAGAGCTGGAATGCTGCACTACATAAGATGTAGAAAGGAATATGTATATATTCATGTATTCATCACCATCTTCTTTCCAGTTGTGGATACTGTATAGCAAAGTATTTCAATCTCTACTTGCCTTGACCATCCCTCAATTTGTGCTATACAAAGTTCAAGACCAGTGAGATAAAAAGACCCTTTCTTCATTAATAGGTATTTGTCAGTGTATATTGCCACAGCAACAGGAAAATAAATTAAGACAAAGCTCTTGGTATATATTTCACAGAAACAATATTATATCAATAATGAAATAACAAAATATCCATAGTACATAATTAAAAGACTGCATTGGCTTAATAGTAATATATACTTTTCTCCATTCTTCTATTCCATGTTCCTGGTTATGCCCAGGGGTTTAGTATGGAGAATTTTGATTTATACTTTTGTATGATTTTATGCGTTTGTCTGTTGGTCTGAGAATAGAAGCTAGGAGCTCTATCTATGAACTTCAGTAAGACTCATTATCGTATTTTCCAATAAGTATTTCTCCTCTAGAAAATGTTGCAATGAGAACAGCTGATTCCACTACATTCTTACTTTGTGTCTTGAAGTGTAGAAACTTCTTTATTGAGAGAAGAAAGTTTGCTTCTCAAAATCCATATAATTAGAAAGTAGAACACCAGGTTTATCTGTGGAAATGGCATGAGGAAATGAATTGGAAATCACTTCAGGATCTTTTTTCACACACTACAACTTGTGTTGGATCTGAGAATAATTTGGCAAAAATTCAGACTTCCTATAGTTTCTATGCACATTCTCTGAAGTATTGTGTACAACCCACAATAAAATTATAGCTGCCCTCATTTTTGATATTTTTCAGTAGTTTTTATTAAAAATAGGACATTATGAAAATGGAAGGTTATTGTTCATTAATGGCAGTGGTGGTTTGAATAGGTTTGGTCCCCATAGTTTCATGTGTTCGAATGCTTGGCCATAGTGAATGGCATTCGTAGGAGGTGTAGACTTATTGGAGGAGTCATGGCCTTGGTGAAGGTAGTGTGACAGTGCATAGGTGGGACTTAAGTTCTCCTATGTGCAGGCTCCATACGATTCAAAATATAGTTTCCTCCTGACTTCTTTCAGATCAAGATGTAGACATCTGGTTTTTTCCAGCACCAGTCTCCCTGCAGACTGCCATGATAATAATGGACTATATCTCTGAAAATGTAAGGTAGCTCCAATTAAATGTTTGCCTTTATAATATTTGCCTTGGTCAAATATTGATCTTTATAGCAGTAAACCTTAAGACACTGACCTAGGCAAAAGCTATTGATTAAAAATTTAGAAATCCAAGAACATATCTTGTACAGTAGATGGATGTACATTTAATATTTTCTGAAGCAAATATCAATTAGCAAATTTAGGGCTTTAAAAACAATCTATGATGGGTACATACACACACACACACATGAATGAATGTAGGAGCTGATAGATGAGAAGAGATACTGGAAAATGCTGTCTTCTATATATGGCAAGTTTATTTTGCTCATGATCTCACAGGCACCATAGATATTCACACAAAACACTCTCAAGATTAAACAACATAAAATCCGAGCTTGGGTGAGGAAGGAATGCTTGAAGTGCCAACCCAACTGAGGAATGACTGACTTAAATAGTTAGTAGAAGAAAAAGACTCACTATCTTTTTGCCTATGGCCACTGATAGGGTATCCATGATTGCACTGCTGGACACAAACTGATGCACATATAACACATCCTAGTTTAACTCATTTGGTAATCTTAAAAAGGAAGAGGATGTGACATTGCAAAGAGTTGGAGAGAATAAATAAGGAGTAAATAGGACCATTGTCCCTTTTATATATATGTAAATTTCTCAAAAATAAATTTGGAAGATAAGCATATACTCAGGAAAAAAGGCTTTCAGACTTAGATCTGTCTATACTTCTTCATTTTAGTTCTCCTTTAACATTTAATAAAATGTGCATACTATTCTATGTCATCTGAATGTAGGCATACTCACAAGTATTAGTCACCTACCAAGATAATGGCTGCCACTGGCCCCAAGAAGCTCCAGATGAATCCTCTATGAAGACTGAGCCAGCAACTGTGTTCAGAAGATAGGAATTGTCAGTCTCTGTCACTATTGAAGAAAGAGAACTGTACACCAGGCCTTAGAGTATGATCTGCAGCTGTGTGGAACCAATAATTCCAAACTGAATTTCAGAAGGCTTTCTTGTCTGACACATGCTGGGTGCACTGAGGATCAGCTTTGCCAAGTATGAAGTAGGAAGTGATCAAAACATGGAAAAGGTAAAATAACTTGTGAAGCAATGAGACACTTTAAACTTAGTAGCTGCCATTTTTCCAAATAAACTTGGTAATTTCTCTAATTTCCACAAGAAAACTTTTTGTGATGTTTTGAATGTTTTGAAGATTTAGAACAAATTTTTGTAAAATGTAAATCTTGGGAAGATTGTCTCTATGTAAACATGGACACTTCTCCATTTGTTTTAAACTTCTATTGTCACTTGTGAATTTTCTCATCTATAAACTGTAGATGATATAGTTTAAGTAGGGTGATATGCACATAAATGTTTGGAGCAAAAGTTAATCTAAGTAGATGTAGTTGTTATAATGACATGGGTGGGCATAAGACAGTTAAACCAATAGTTAACTGTAAGCTACATCAAACAATGAAAATTAAATATTTTATGTAAAATTACTCTATTTCTTGAAGATTGTCATATTTTGTCATGGAAAATGTCAATAACTGAGTCTGGACAGATCACTATGGATCTGATAACTATATTGTGCAACAGATAATACTTAGGATACAAGAAAATTCTACTCAGAAGTTGTCTCCTTGGATTGAAAACTGCAAAGTACTTATATCTTGTATATAAGCTTTACTGGGACTCAGCTGCACTCTTTCCTGTTGAAGTTTTGTCTTTTCTATGTGTTATGAGGATAAATACTGCCCTCCAAGGTCAGGTTGCTCCCATGGAAGAACGAATCTGCAAGTAGACATGACTGATGCTACACAACCTTGTCCCCACCTCCTCGTTATCCCTGGTTGTTGAATAATGATGCCTACAACTGGGCAGAATTATGATAAGCAGAGTTTGGGATTTCTGGGCTTAGTGTTGGAGGAGAAAGACTAGTGGGGATAGAAGACGGAGAGTAGAAAAGTCACCATATGGTAGGTGAGTTATGAAAACTTTGCCATGAAAGACAGTAAATCAATGCGAAGAGCAGTTCAGATAAAACATACAAATTTATACCTCAGACTATTGAGAGGTAAGTGAACTCAAATAGTTGAAGGGTAGATGTCTGCCTAGCTCAAGTGCATTAAATGCTTGTTTTAAATATAAAATTTGTGTTTCATTTATCTGGGAACTGAATAAATAAAGATTGTGTAGAGATCCTGATCTGAGATTAATTTTTACAACACCTTACTTTACATATTATTAATGACTGATATAGCTATAGAAGTATGATTTAGAGTGATTGGTAAAGAGGCTATTTGGTCTGAAAAGCTAAGAAAATTAATATTTGGTCTTTTATTGAAACAGTTTGCCTGTTCCCAATTTTTTCTAGTATTCATGCTGTGCCATCATTCTGGATGAGTGGAAGACTCACACTAAGCATATCTCTGAGTGCAAGATTGTTAATGTGGATGACATTCTATCATAGGTATAACAAAGTTTGTAACTCAACACTATCAAAATGATAGTCAATTCAACTAACTGCTGAGAGGAGAGATTTGGAAAATTTTTAAAAAGACAGAAATTCATTATGCTTCATAATGTAGCTTTGAGTCTTTTTATTTGTTTTCCTTTCAGCTCTCACCTTTCATAAATACATGAATTACAATTATCCTCATATCTCTATCAATGGAATAAAGAAAGTCCCTCTCCATAGAGTCATGTTGAGAGCTACATGAACAACAGACCAGCTTTTGGTAGTCGGTATTTTTCTCCTCATTGTTATTGTCATTCAAGGAAATTATCTTAATCTTTACCTACTGTTTGAGGTTCCTAAAGAATACAACACATCTGATTTTAACTGGGGACTGTGGGATTGCTTTAACTATTCCATATTTTCTTGAAGTTGTTTTCAATATATATATTCAATATATATTTGTAGACATGTCTGTAAAAGGACTTCTTATTTTACCAAAATTCTCCATGAAATAAAACACCAGAGATATCTACTGAAGGTTTCAGTTAGATTATGGTTTTAAGAATTAGAAAATATGGGAACCAGCTGTAAGAATGTGTATCTTAGATACAGACAGACTTGGTTATGCCATCACTACTGCACAAACTCAGTGTGGAGCTGAAAGTATCCAGGAGGTGGAACCAGGAGGATAGGAAGCTCAGGGACATTATGGACAACGTTCAACTCCAGCCTGGGATGCATGAGACCATGTCTCAAAGAAACAAGGCATCAGTAACTAAAAACTATGTCTATTGTTTCAAACATATATATATATATATATATATATATATGTTTTTGGTTTTCATAACAATACAAAATGAATGTTCTTGGTTTTCATAACAATACAAATGTTCTTGGTTTTCATAACAATACAAAACGTATAAACTTAGTTTTCTGATGAAAATTATGATGCTAAAGTTACATTTATACATTTTCTTCGGGTACACACACACATACACTATTCTTACTGGTTGTATGTTCCATAATTCCTGTGGCCAGATATTGCAGATACAGCAACAATAAAAGCAGGAAGCCCATATCCTACAGGATACATGAACCTCTTCTTGAATCTGCCTGAGTTGCTGTAGTTGGCCACTTTGAGATTGCTCACAGTAAGAAAAAGGTGTAGCCCTTCCAGAAACATCCACATGAAGGAAGCCAAGTAGAGATAGTGCAACATTCCCGCTATTATGGAGCACAGCACCTGGAAGGGAGAATAAAAAGAGTGTGGGGCAGATGTCAGCTGTGCCTGATCCAATTCTCAGTACCTATTTTTTTTTCTGGATGTTGGTGTGGTACCACAACAGGATTCTGTGACATTTTGCTTGGAAACAGTATACTTTGAGGGAGTACCACATGGCCATTAAAATTTACTTTCCACATGAATAGTAAATCACATCAGAAAATGCCAAGGAGCTAATGCTACCAGTGCATGCCTCAAATTAGTAATGCAGAAGGTTTCCTAGATCCATACTTCATTTCCCCAGAACTTTAAACATAACTTTAAGACAAATATTCTTTGCTGCCTCCTGGAGATCTTCAGTGGAATTTATAGGGAATCTTTTATGCTGGGCACTTGAAAATGAACATTGAGTGGCTCTTTTTCCATCTTGATATTATTTTCCCTAGTTGAATGAGTCTTAGATAAAAGGCAAAAAGCAATGTTTATCAAATTTTTGTTGCAGTACCTGTGTTTAGAGGAAATGATAATGAGCCCCTAGACAAAAACATCCACTACTATTTATGTAGCACTATTTAGTGCTATATAAATATAATAAATGTCCTCTCAAGATGAGATTTCATCACTTTCAGTGGATGTAAACCAGACTTACATATCATAAATAATATGATAATAGAAATAAATATTAGAAAATTGAGTTTTAAGAGGTATATTCATTTTTGATCCTAAGTATTAAAAATATTTTTTAGCTATAACTGTAACATTTCTTTAATATCATCTTTGTTGTTATTGTTACTCTGTGTGTGCATGTGAAGAAGATAAAGAATAAAATGATTTCATTCACTGAATTGAAGTCACTAAACTTCTGTGACAATTGAATTTACTCATTTCAGAGTTCAAGAATTTATTGGACTAATTTGTTTTACAGAATAATTCTCATTTTACATTTATGAGTGGTTTCCTGTATTTATTATATATGTGGGCAATATTTATGCCTCCTTATGTATGTATCTGAGGCCTCTAATGCAAAAGGAAATTATTGGATCTCTTTGAAATAAAGTTGCAGACAGCTGTGAGCTGCCATGAGAGTGCTAGCTACCAAATTTAAGTCTTCTGCAGGAGCATCAAATGGTCTTAAATGTCTCCAGTTACTTTCCTGACTTATTAATTGATGATTAAGATTGTAGACGAAACTGTGATGACCACAATTAAATTGTATGATACAAAAGCTGGATGGAAAAAACAATGTAAATTTTAGAGATGTGAAGCATACATACAAAATATGGTATGAAATATACACAAAATGAGATAAAGGTAGATGAGATACTGTTTAAATGATACTCAACTACTTGAGTCAAAAAGGATTTCTCACAGCTAGTGATATCTACCTGTAATCATGAAAAACTTAGTTTGACTACTAGACCCCACATGATATAAAGAGAGAAAGTAAATATGGCAAGTTGTCCTCTGACTTTTACATATGGACCATGTATAAATATACACATACAGTAAATAAATACATTAAACAATTTTGTAAATATATAAGACATGAGGACAGCAATATAAATTACTAGAACAGGATGGAGATAGTATAGAGAAATTGTTCAGAAAAGTGATGATCTTTTTTTCTCAATTTGAATGGTTCAAAATCAAAGGTAACTCTTAAAATTGTCAGAAATTGTGAATAAAAATAAAGATATTTACCATACTTAGCCTTAACTGTACCAAAAAATCTTGTCTGAGATAACTACATATTGTTATTTAAGGGAATTGTTGTCAGCAACATTTGTATTATTTTTAAGTACAACTGGTAAAAGACAGAAACAACCACTCATTCTTCCACATGATAAATGGGTAACCAGCATATGCTAAATCATACAATGGACAGTTATGGCCATATAATAAAAACAAGCTCCTAAAAATGTCATTATCTCAATGGATATTAAAACATCACATACATGCACACATAAAATGGATTTTTTCTGCTGGTAATTTGAAGTTTTCATTTAATTATTGCCAGTGTTGTTCTATGCTACAAGGATCCACCTTTATAATTTTTATATTTTTCATTAAGTCATCATCAACTGGGTTTGGTGGTATACACTCAAGCACTAAACCCATAACATAATTATAATAATATGTTTTTGAGATCTAAAAAATCCACTCTGTGCAGAATCAATATAGAAATTTGTCCATGAATAGGACTCAATAATTACTTATTTTTCCACATTGTTAAAGTGAGAATTCACTTCAACAAGTTCAAACAGCAATTAGAATGAAGAGTTTTAGAGTTGCTGATCAATATGGCAAATCTACAGTCAGTCACTTCAAGCCTCTATTCTGCTGCTGATTCTGGAGTCTTGTAGTGGTGCAAGATCTTCCAAACATAGGGCCATATTACTCAGTATACCTTAAAGTTTGCTGTCGTGAAGTGTGAGTACTCTAAGAAAGAGAATACGAAAGGAGATTCTATGCACTCTTGGTTTTATCCATATATATTTCCCCTCCAAGAGTATGTTGTATTTTAAACTTTTCCCTTTAGGCTTAAAGGAGGACATTGAGGCTGTGTGCTGACAGTAACAAATGCACCATTAGCATGTAGGAAAATAACTGAGATACTTTAAACCTATTTGTTTACATCTATCTTGAGATGATATGAAATATGAAATATGAGTAGGACCACTTGCTTTGAAAACATGAGTGTATGTGTTCAAATGCCAAGAAAAATAAATGAAAGTTGGACATGTTTTCATGTGGCTTCAAGCCCAGCACTATGGGGCAAAGGAGGGACATATATCAACAAAACTGTCTGGCGAGCCATCCTAGTGAAAGTGGAAGCATCAGATTGAGTAAGAGACTATGGACCAAGGCAGTAATGAGAGTACAATAGAGAAACAGTCTGACACTTTGCTCTGACTGCTGTATTCATGCACATTACTGCTCACATGTGTACATTCATGTCCATGAGCTAAACTAAGACACCACCAACACAAATGACACTGTAGAGTAACATTATTGCTAGTAATATTATTGATTCCAAAATGACCAACTATACATATTCCTTCAATTCTATATAGAAAGAAAGCTGAAATTTTCTTCCTGCATTTTCTCCCAACATCTCTACTGATGATTCTCTCTTCATACTTGTTAAGGATGTGACAGCTATGAATGATTAGGACGATGAAGTAATTTTATTAAGTCACTAACCTTAGGCTTAGTTCTGTTGATGCCTGTGAGGAAGAGGAGATCAGCCAGGAAAAGGCAGATGGAGAGCTGCAGGTGGAGTGTAGTGCTGGTATTCTGAATGGGCCGGCACAGGAGAAAAGTGATGGCAGCCAGGAACAGGCACAAGAGAGAAAGACTCAGTCCCACATAGGTGATCACAGAGAGTGCAGAAAGCACAGCATCGTCCTATAAACCAAAAAAGGATACTTTAGAGTCTACATGCAGTTATGGCAGTTACTATCAGCTGTAGGAAGCCTAAGAGATTGGAGATCCTCTTTTTAGTTGTGTCATAAAGTTTGAGATTAGTGCTTAGCACATGAGAGTCACTGAGTAAATATTAACTAAATGAAACATGAATGCAGAAATATGTAGCATGACAGCCATTGGATAGTAAAATATTTCATAAACGTGGACTAAAGTGCAACAGGGATATGCAAATCCAAATTACAGACTAAAAGCTACATTAGATAAGGTTACCCAAATGTCTAACACTTATGACTATAGAGAGTTGGAACATTGCAAATGTCAATAATATAGTTATATTTAGCTCTCTGTATACCATCTATTTCCTATCTGTGAATAACCTACCACTCTTGGGAATATTATGTAAATTCTTTTGAATTACACACCAGAACTCTAATGTCTATTATTCCAAAGCTAGAAAGTATGATCAGCATCTGAGACTATGTCATATTTTCCATGCTTCACTGTGAGCCATCTGTCTGATGTTCTACTATCTTATTTGAATTAATTGAATACATTATTTTCTTTTTTCTCTTACTATAAAATCATGCTATTTAGAAAAATCTGTACTTATCTCCCTGGGCCATTTTCACTTACATTTCACCCTAGAATAATGTATTTTTTTAAATTTCTTATGAAATGAGAGCTTTGATAATTTTGTTATTTCACTTTGACTAGAAGACAGTAGGTGAGTTTCTTTTAACTTTAGTTACCTGAAGCTTTGTTGACATCTAAAGATTCTATAGAATGATGCCAAATCTTTGATAATGGCTAGATATTTCAGCTTGATTCAATCAAGGCAGTTTGGATATAACTATCTTGCAAGTTAAATGATGCTTCCAATTCCAGATCCCATTGTCCCCTGCAACTTTAAGGTCTACCACCTCCATTTACCAACATTTGAGGTATTTCCTTGATTGATCATGTTTATTCCAGGCATACTTATGGAACAGTGGAATTTTGTGCAACTTTCCTTAACCCACCTATCTGAGGTTTCAACCAATATATATTTAAAATGACTTCATTTAAAAATTTCTTTTTCTGTTATTATAAAATCTTCATGAAATAGAATTACTGAAGAAAGGTCTGGTGTTATACCCAGCATTAACTGTTCTTCAATTATAATGACTGTGGAGTGTGTATTCTGCCGTCATTCCAAGAATATTCCAAGGACATATAAGCACAATGGCTTGATTTAAAATTTAGTTAATATGTTACTATAAAATATTCATGAAATTAAATTACTGAAGAAAGGTCATATCCAGGGTTAACTACCCTTCAATTATAATAATATGAACTGTATTTTCTGAACTCATTCTAAGAATCTTCTAGGGGTAGTAAAAGACCTATATATCCAAACTTGTAATATTCTGTATATTGCCATTCATACTGTTCCCATTTCATTTATACAATCAACTACTAGTATTTCTTGAGAGTTTGGTAATTTTATCAGGGAACTGATATATACCTTTCTGGAGGTTCAGATGTGAAATGTCCTCATGAGCTCTGTATTTCAACACTGATTTCCAGTTGTTGTACTCCTGGGAGGTTATAGAACCTCTTGTGGGTACAGTTTTTCCAGAGGGTATAGTCAACTCTGGGAAGGCTTTGAGGGTTTACAACTGTGTCCCCATTTTTATTCTCTACTTCCTGTGTGTAAAAATTTGATCTCTCAGTTTCTAGCTTCTGCTTGTGATAGTACTCTTTCTGTGTCATGATAGATAGTGTACCTTTGTGGAACCAGATGGCCAAATGAACCTTTTTCCTTATATCACTTTCAGTCACAGTATTTTATGAGAGAAACAGTAAAATAACTAATAAAATTGACAAAAACATTCATGTTGTCCTAAATGGGATGTTGGCATCTTAGGCAAAGCATTTAGCTTCAGTGGCCACATTTCTAATCAGTCAGATCAGTTAAATCAACCTTGGTGATCAATAATTCTACAGAATATCAGTGAGATATCAGAGGGGGAACCAAACTGCACTCATTATCTTACAGATTTTCTAATAATAATCTCTAATCAAACCTACAGCCATATAACTCCTTAATTTTGGGATATATATATATATATATATATATACATATATATATACACATATGTATATATATGTAAACAAACACCAGTTTCATGCTTGAGACTTATGAAACTTGATACCTCATGGGATAGAGCCATGAGCACAGCAAAGCTAGACAGGTGGAAACACTTGCAAATGGTGTAGGAATTATTGGTATACACGTGAGAGCATCCTTTAGTAGACCAGCTACCCCCTTCCTCTGATCCTTCCCAATGGACACAGAGATGTTCTGCTCTTGAGTCAATGGGCTGTAAAGAAAACAATATAAAAGAACATGTTTTTGTATCAATATGACAGCTTTTATTTATCTTTAATTAAGATATGAGACATTAGCTAGCATGTGATTTAACAACTGTCTTTCCATCTCATCTCACTCACCTCTTGCCCTTCCTGATCTCTCTGCCCTTCCTGCAAGCCTAGGAACTTCTATATCTAGGTTAATCTGACACATACTTGATTGAGAAAGCATATGAGGGGACATATCACATCTTTCATCTCACCTAGATTTTTGTTTCACCATTTGTTCTCAATTTCTGTGTACATTCCATTGCACTGGGCATTGACTCAGAACTGACTTACTGTTTTCTTTCACAGAATAAACCACCATGTGGTGGCGATAAGCTACTGCTTGAAGAAAGAAGTCTGACCCTTTGTCTTCTCCAGTTCTCCAGGATCATCTTGGAAAAGGCCAGTTCCTCTTTTCTACCTCTGACTCTCAGGATGTTCAACAGGTTTCATGATATTATTGCCAACTAAGTTTCTACATGGTAAGTATTTTTCTTTATGGATGTATACATGTGACTTAGTACTTCATTTCCATCTTTCTTGTGGTGTCATTCACAAGTAAAATGTATATATTTAAGTTGTGGTATATACCCAAAGAAGTATACAGAATATATGAATTACTAGATCCAACCTACTAAACATAACCATTACTTCTCACTTTAATTTTAGTGATGATCTTGGAGATCTAATATATTTGAAATGTTAGTATACAACAATAACACTTAATGAACAAGAGACCAGGAATTTGAGGTAGAAGAAAGGTAGGGTACATAAGTGGGAATTGGAAAGAGGAAAAAGAAGGAGGAAAATGAAATAATTATATTTGAATTGAAAAGAGAGATAGAGTGGGTAGGTATTACAGTAATGTCTTCTGGCTTGAAACATTCAATTTTTGATATTCAGGAATAAACAATTCAGAAGTCTCAAGAAATTTCTAATTCACAAAAATACATGCCTCCTGAAAGTTATAAAAGTTGTGAAAATGGCTGAGAAAGGCAGGGTCATTTACCTTAACAAGTACATGCAAAACACATAGAGATTGTCAGGGTTTTAGGGCTTATAAGATCTCATGCACATTGGGTTGTTCTTTCTTATGACAATCTTTTTAATATCTCTGCAACTGCGAGCAGCCTCTCAACCTTAACTTAACAATGTCATTGCTTCATTATGTTATTTTGTAACATAAAGTGTTTCCAATGATTCTGCATTCTTCCACAATCCCTGTCAGGTTCTATTGTAGAGAAACTGAATTCTAATGTTTTGTTTTCCAGTGAGCTCATGAAGGGTTTATTCAACTTAACCTTAAGATTGAGCCACTAAAACACAAGGTTTTTTTCTGGTTTTATTACTACTTTTATTTTTGAAATTATATTAGAATTACATTATTTGCCCTGTGTTGACTATATATGCAATTAATTAAAACCAAAGCAGGTAGGCATACGTGTGAGAGGTTTCTCTTGGTTGCATTATTTGAAGCCTGGAAACCAACCCTAAATCTGAGCCACATTTCCTCATCACAGCCAACATAAAACTGACATGAAAGAAGGAAGCTACTGTTTTTTGTCTGTTTGTCTTTACTCTTGCTGGCAAGTTCATCTGTTCTGATGCTGAGACATATCTTCACTGGTGTTAGAGCATACTTCTTCAGGATTTTGATGTAGACTGAAGATGAGCAACTCTAGGGCATTCTGGGTACTCCAGGCTGGGGTTGATAAGATATCCAGTTTCATGGACTGAACAACTAACTAAACTCCTACTGAATCCTTGACCTTTCTGTCATTTGTCATTTCTGTTCTTTTAAAGAAACCTGACTAATATCTCTTTTCCTTCCTCTTAACCTCTCATTTACCCATCTTTGCTCTCTTTCAAGTTCATGGTCTATTGTTTTTATTATTCCTTGTTACACCACATATGTATATACATATATTCTTAAATACAATATGCTTAGTCTACACAATATTGCTTATATTAGTATTTTCAGGGGTGACCATTTGATATTATATAACCCAAAGCTATAGAATATTTTATTAAATTTTTCACATTTTATTTACATACCCCACCCTTGATGGATGTATTTTTCCTCCAAACTTTGCTATTATGACTAATGGTATTGTGAAGGCAGGAGGGCAGTACATTACCAAAACCTTTGAATGCTTGGCGTGAATTCAGTAGATGATTGATGGATTCCTTTGTGGTTTTCCTTAGACGATAGACTAGTAAATAATTCTCAACTACCATATTTAATGATTCCCCTTTTCTCTAAATTCTCAACAATACATGCATTTCTACTTTTATAAATTGTTAACTTGTAAGTATAAAGTGTAGTTTAATTAGGGTGTTCCCTTAACTGCATTAATCTTACTTGCAGCCCCACTGAACTTAGCTTTTCATAATTCCTTTGCCAACATTAATGCTTCTTATTTTATTTAAATTGCCACCGAATTTTAATAGTACCATCTGTGTGACCACAAAGCTTTGGAGTACTCATTTGATCCTACAGTTGCAACTCAAAATGTTGTTTTATTACCAGCATCTTTTCAGATGGGAAGTTACAGACATATGGACTGTCTTATGAACCATGATTGAAAGTTGATATGGAAATATGGATCATAACAGTAGTGAAGTTAGATAACATTGAAATTTCTCAACATTTTTGTAACTTCTCTTACTTTTTAATGATCACCATGAGATTTCATACCCTTCTGCTAATTTTAATAAATCCCTTCATACTACACAGAAGGGATGATTTCTCACCACTAAATAGGACTGACTGCTTTTACAGAGGACCCAGGTTCCTCACTCAGCACCCATATGCATTCCCATATCTATCTGGAAATCCAGTTATAGGCAATCTGATACTCTCTCTGTCTTCTCTGGCCTCTATATGCCCACAATGCAGAAATGTCCATGCAATTAAAACACTCAAGTACATGAAAGAAAACAATATTAAAATTGTTTTTAAATGATACTTTGAGAATAAACTCACCTGGATATTTTGTAAAGTCAGGAGTACAGGTTCAGAGAGGACAGGTTTGATCTCTGAGCGAATGGCTCCACTAACAATGTGAGAGTTTAATTTTACTTCCTGAAACCCTTCTTTGTTACTAAAAAAGGATCCATTTAGAACATTCCCAAGAGACTTGTATGCAATAAAAGCCACTGCAGTTTCACCTGGTAAAATAAAAGAAATTTTATTGGAGATTAAACAATGGTTTACACAAATGGGTTACATATTACCATGAAGTAAATATAAGTCTACTAAATTTACCTATATGCATCCCTTAAATTGGATATATAATACACTATAAACATTGATAAGCATGGAATTTTACACATGCACAATATCCACACACAAGTGTATATATGTATATGCATGCACACACACACTATGTGCTGGGAAATTTTGTCAACTTCGCACAAGCTAGTGTGTGTGTGTGTGTGTGTGTGTGTGTGTGTGTGTGTGTGTGTGTTATAAAACATGATTACCTGTGCTCTAAAGAACAAGTGGACTAATGCCACCTCAAGTTTCCTCAAGGTTATGTAATTATTTTATTTATTCTCATTCCATTTATAGTCTTTTCTGTTTATATATACATTCCTTTGGTCTTGTATCTCCCTTCTACCCTCATCTTTTTTACTTCATCTTTATCCCAACTTACTTGTCCCTCCTATTTTCCTCTCATGTCTTCCTATCTTCATGAAATTGGAGTTAATATATACAAGTTAAATACACAACTTCCAATTATTCCGCTTTGTTGTTATTTATTTATTTATTTATTTTAAACTCCAGATTTTATTCCCCTCCTGGTCCAACCTCCAACTGTTCCACATCCCATACCTCCTCTCTGCTCCCTTGTCTCCACAAGTATGTTCCACCTCCCCCCACCCCATCAGATCTCTAAACTCCCTGGGGCCTCCAGTCTCTTGAGGGTTAGGTGCATCTTCTCTGACTAAACCCAGACCTGGCAGTCCTCTGTTGTATATGTGTTAGGGGACTCATATCATCTGGTGTATGCTGCCTGGTTGGTGCTCCAGTATCTGAGAGATCTCGGGGATCCAGGTTAATTGAGCCTGCTGGTCCTCCTACAGGTTCTCCCTCCTCCTCAGCTTCTTCCAGTTTTCCACTAATTCAACCACAGGGATCAGCAGCTTCTGTCCATTGCTTGGGAGTGTAGATTTTATTATATTGTACAAATCTTTCTTTTCAATCCCATATAAAATTGAGCAACAGTACAAGCTTATTTTAAAAACATTTTTGGCCGGGCGGTGGTGGCGCACGCCTTTAATCCCAGCACTTGGGAGGCAGAGGCAGGCGGATTTCTGAGTTCGAGGCCAGCCTGGTCTACTGAGTGAGTTCCAGGACAGCCAAAGCTACACAGAGAAACCCTGTCTCGAAAAAAAAAACAACAAAAAACCAAAAACAAACAAAAAACAAAAACAAAAACAAAAAAACATTTTTGATAGCGAATTGCTTTATAGCCCCCAGAATAAAATTGACTAGCACTGTATATATTATCTAGATTCTATTGGTGCTTACCTGACTATGGCAAAACAAAACAGTTTATAAAAATATTTGTCTAAGTCCAATACTGGTGAAGAGCTTCTAGGAGAAAATTAAAGATGGAGTCTATCTATTGAATCATGTTGGGATGTTCAAATGAGAACAGCATTCTATCAGTGAGACAGATAATCCTATATTTAATACAGTCTTTAAAGTATATGAATCACAATTCAGGTAAATTTGTCTAAAACTATTTGTCTATTCAAATGGTGACTCCAATAGCAGTGTAGAGCTGCCTTGCAAAAATGAAAGGAGTCTATCTAGTGGAGGATGTTGGGCAGTTCAAATAAGAACAACACTGCGTCACTGATACAAATGAGACTACATATTTTCCACGCCTTTTAGAGTATAAATCACGATGAAGGGAAATTAGAATGGTTGGTGAATGTTTTCCAAAATATAAGCCATAAAAGTAGTCATGCCAATGCTGAGAGCAGTGCTTTAGGCAGGCTTTGAACAACCTCCTCTTTTAGACTATTGTCAACCAACACCTTTGTGATCATTTATTCTACTTTTCAAATAAACTCATTTTTAGTAATTCTCTTTTTTGGTTTTACACAGAACAATTCTGAGTGATGGTACAGGAGTGATCAGATCTATAGATTCAATACCACTTTTAAGATTGGACCAGATCTTTCTACTTGAAGTTGTTTCTATTAATTTTTCTTTCCTTATTCCTTTCTCCATGACATCCCCCCTTCTTTTTACAGGCATTTATTGAAGATTATGTCAAATGCCACCTGCTCTCTGTTTTTGAATCAGAAGTTCAATTGAGGCATTCATGTCTATTGTTCAGCACAATGTCTATTCCTGTGTTTATACACACACACACACACACACACACACACACACACACACACACACACACACGGTCATTCAGAAAATAGAAACAGATAAGACAACAAATATGAGTTTTCCAAGAGAGAAGGAAATTGAGTAAATGCTTTTTTAAAAGTGTTTTTAGAATGAATCTCAAAAGGAATGATGATCAAGGGAATGCTTGCTTGGCACCACTCAATATTAGTATGACAGAGGATCATACTGAAATGTGGCAAGCCTGTCCTTGTTCAGAAATATAGCAGTACACATCTTTTATTACTTTAGAGTACGTTGCAATATATGCTGCCCTTCTGATAGTTGCTCAACTTCATCTCCATGTATGCCTGATTAGTATTCAAGGATGATCTTTTTTACCTAATCTTAAAGTTCTGATCCCTTGCAAAATATTAGTCTATGTCCCTTGTCCTATTCACTGTGATAGGAGAAAAAGCTGATCCCAAACATGTTACCTCCACTTTTGCTTTCTTTGAAAGCACTAGTGCAGTCAACCTTCATTGTGTTGTTGCCAGCTTCTAGAAGAGCCATTGTCTTGCACCTCTTAGTTTCATACACTGAAAGCAATAAAAAAATGAGTTTTAGCTCATATATGAATAACAACAACAACCACGATGATGATGACAACATCAATGATGAGGATAATAATCTTGCTTGAGAATTCTATATTTGAGAATATGATTTTGTATACTTTTCCCAATATGAAAAAGTTGAAATCACTTAGAGGGTGATTTATCTACTTGTCATCAAATATTTGACTATGAAATACCTCATGATGAGGCCCATATACTAAAGATTGTTTTCATCAGTTTTCTGGCTATTGAGAGGTGTTTGATTGGATATTGAGAGTTAATCAGTTGTTTTATGTGATAGGAGAACAGGAGCTTTAGAGGGCTACATTAACATTAACATTAACATATGCAAGAAAATGGATAACAAAAATAATTAGATATTCTTCTCCTGGACCATTGCCAAAAAGTTCTGCACTGTACACACCTGACACAAGTAAGGATATATAAAAATCCCAACAAATATCATGGGATTCTTTTTGAGGCCTGTAGCATCATTAGTTTATTTATATATAACTGAATTCACAAACTAATGTTTTTGTATCTACGATTCTAGAAACTAGGTGGTGGAGTGAAACTGTTGCTTTGCCTCTGAAAAGAAGCCAATGATACACGATCTATCTGTCTTATATTAAACTTTTGATAGAGCCATTATCTTTTGTCTCACTGCACATAGCACATATCAACAAACCCAAGGAGAAAAATTTAACCCAATGCTCTACCAGGTCAAGGAAATCATTCATACTTGAAGGTGATATGCTCATCTTTTCTGACATAGAGATGAAATGTGATGAAGTCACTCATAATTCTTTCTTATAAACAGAGATTGCTATTCACATGAGATGTTCATATGTTAAGCATGTAATTCTGTGAAACAACAGCTTTATGTTTTATAGTCTATGAGTGTTCCATACCCCACTTTCCTTTATGGCACTGTAATATGTCAACTTTCAATTTCTTACCTATATCCCATGAAGGATTTTCATCCTTTTTTGGTATAGCTGAGTTTTCATTCAAGATGTGAAGTTCCACTTGGTGAAGTAACATGGTAGCCCCTTTTGCAACATCCTCTTTGGATTTATATTCACTCAGTACTCCCTTTCAAACACATATTTGCAATTATAGAGATTATTATTAAAACTTAAGGAAGAATGAATGTAAGTTTTGTTAGCTGGTTCCAAAAGCCAACAATGTTAGTCACTATGCTATGAGTGATACATTTTGACACTGAAAGTCTTTGAAAGACAGCTGAAGGTACCCTGTATCTGGCACCCACCCTAAAATTTCTCAGTTTTTGTGGACATAATATTGTAGTTAATTCTCATGGCAACAAAACTTGCCATTCACATATTTTCAGCTTAATACAGAACAGAGGCCAAAATAGACTGGGGATAAGAAATACCCTGTCATAATAACCATAGTGAGCTGGTGTAGTGCTGAAGCAGAGAACAACCCATCAAGACAGACTACATGATTCCCAACTAAAGACATTGCCCCACTCACCAAAATACTTGGTTTTGATCCTATTTTCTTGCTGTTGTTCACTGGAAAAAGTCATATTTACATCAGATATGGGAAAAACACATCTAGTTTATATTTGTTTTCCAATCAACTTCAAGATTTATCATTTTCTGATTGCTTTACAGCCCATCCATTTTATTATTTTTAGTTTTGATGCTGCTTGCTTGGATTGTTTTGTTATTTTTTAAGAGAAAAAAGTACATACAATTGCATGGGTAAGGAGAGGAAAGGATCTAAGAGTAGTTAGGAGAAAGAAAAAATGTTAATGTATTCTCAAAATAAGTTCTCAATAACGTGTTTTCAAAATATACTCCCCCAAATAAGTGTAAAAACATTTAGAATGTTGAATATGTACTCTAAACTGGAATTTTAAGTTATTTCCTTTTTATAATAATATGTATACGGTCTTTGTTCATATATCCTGCTACTTTTTCTTATATGATTTTCTCTACCTACATGTCACTAAACACTGTTAAATTTTCAAGGTCTTTTACTCTCTTGATATTTGTTATATGTGTTTTAAGTCATGCTTTTAATATATTAAAATTTAGATGGTAAATGGTACTGTTGATCTGCAGCTATCTCCTTGGAACTTAAATATTCTCTTCTGGAGAAGGCCCATTGAAACTTAGTAAGTAATCAAATTCAAAAGGCTCAAGATTCTCCTTAAACTTATAAGATTTTTACACATACTTTCCTTGGTTATGCAAGCAGTAACCATTGCTGTAGAGGAAAGCTGTAGTTAGATTTGCTGAGCTGACTAAAAAATGTTTAAGGAGCACTATGTCTGCAGAAAGTTGAAAAGCATGCTGTGTGGACTTTTTGATATATTTGCCTTGAAGAACCCATGCTGTTTTAGTAACCTCTCAAAGATACTCTTGTAAGTAACTCACTGGCTCAGTTAGTTAGACACGAGTAGACTTGCCTTCTTAATCAACAGTGTTGTACCTGCAGTAGCTAGAAAACTTGTTTGTATGATCCAGTAAATGTCAAATGATACTAACTTAATCAAAAATAATTTGAAAAAGAAAGTTGTATGGCTCCTGTGATAGATACATGGGGGTACACAACAGTGGCTGGTATTTCCTTTTTTAAATTAGATATTTTATTTATTTACATTTCAAGTGTTATCCCCTTTCCTGGTTTCCCCTCCAAAAATCCCCCATTTCCTCCCCCTCTCCCTACTCACCAACCCACCCACTCCTGCTTCCTGGTCCTGGCATTCTCCTACACTGGGGCATCAAGCCTTCACAGAACCAAGGGCCTCTCCTACCATTAATGACTGACAGGGACACCCTCTGCTACACATGTGGGTGGACCCATGGGTCCCTCCATGTGTACTCTTTGGATGTTGGTTTAGTCCCTGGGAGCACGGGGTGTACTGGTTGGTTCAATATTGTTGTTTGCCCTCTGCACTGCAAACCCCTTCATGTCCTTGATCCTTTCTCTATCTCCTCCATTGGGGACCTTGTGCTCAGTCTAATGGTTGGCTGAGAGCATCCACCTCCATATTTGTCAAGCACTGGCAGGGACTCTCAGGAGATAGCTATATCAGGCTCCTGTCAGCAAGCACTTGTTGTCATCCACAATAGTGTCTGCATTTGGTGACTGTATATGGGATGGATCCCCATGTGGGGCAGTCTCTGGATGGCCATTCCTTCAATCTCTGCTCCATACCTTGTCTCTGTATCTCCTCCCATGGATATTTTGTTCCTCCTTCTAAGAAGGACCAAAGAATTCACACTTTGGTCTTCCTTCTTGATCCACATGTGGTCTGTGAATTGTATCTTGGGTATTCCAAGCTTCTGGGTTAATATCCACTTATCAGAGAGTGCATACCATGTGTGTTGTTTTGTGATTGGGTTACCTCGCTCAGTATGATATTTTCTAGATCCATCTATTTGTGGCTGATACTTCTGAGGATGGATTTCTGCAAAGGCAATCCCAACATGACTACCTTTCCTCATATTGTATGGCATGATATACCTTCTATAAAGGGATCAAGGGAAAAGAATTGCATTGGAGATAGATTTGGAAGACATCTGGTTGGAAACAGTTATTTGGTCCCAGATATTAAATGTGATTGCATTATAACAGAACAGGAGCAAATGGATGGAGTATGAAAATACAGAAATAACTCTAGCATTCTGGCTAAGAGTGTTATAGCTGTCACAAGCTTTACCAACCTACCTCCTTTTGCTTAATTAAAAAAAAAAAGGATAGCAAGTTTGTGGCAGCTGTGCAGGTGTGAAGGGTTCTTGGTGTCCTGCTCTCAGCTCTGCTGTTGGGTGCTGTGAGTGGACCTCAAGTAATCTCTGATATCGAGACCTGGATCCTGTGACTTATGATGATGTGTATGTGAACTTCACTGGGAAAGAGTGGAATTTGTTGGATCCTTCTCAGAAGAGTCTCTACAAAGATGTGATGCTGGAGACCTACTGGAACCTCACTGTGATAGGCATGTAAGGAGTCATAATGGAGAGAAACCCTATGAGAGTAGTCAATATGGTAAAGCCTTTGCAAGACCCAGTCATCTCCAATTACATAAAAGAACACATACTGGAGAGAAACCATATGAATGTAATCACTGTGACAAAGCCTTTGTATATAGCAGCTATCTCTATACATTAAAGATCACATAGTGAAATGAAGCCCTCTGATTGTAATGAATGTGTTAAAGTCATTGCATGTCATTGTAATCTCTAAATACTTAAAGGAACACACACTTTAGAGAAACCTTATGAATGTAATGAATGTGGAATAGCCTATGCATATCACCCTAGTCTCCAAAGACATAAAAGTGCGCAAACTGGAAAAAAAATGGATAGACTTACCATAACAATCAGGATGATCAATTTCAATAATGCCAGCTACCCAGTTGAATAAAGGATATTTTACTACACAGCTGCATATGTAAGTCCCAATTTTATTTCTACAGTATGACACGTCCTTGCATACCAGTTCTTTCAAGAGACACTCATTAATATCTGCAAAGCAAGAGAAATTTTGTTTTTGTTTTCCTAGAGTGGTACTTCTTTCTCTTAACTATAAAGTCTCTACTGCCAGACTCATTTGTAAATTTACCCTTAGTTCTTTGTTAGGCTAATAAGATAAAGATCATATTTTCCTTTAATATATAAACTTAACTCAATTCTCCCTCAGTTACTGTTTTTCTTATGTCTCCAAATGGTTTAGTATGTATCTAGAGCAACTTAAGGAAGAAATGACTAATTCTGACTTATAATGTATGGTTGGGAAGTAGTCCTTGATAACAGGAAGATTTGTTCACATGGATATGAGGTATTTGTTCATATTACATAAGCAACCAGACTGCAGAAAAAAGATGAATACTGGCATTAAGCTGTTTTTATTCTTTGTTACCTTTTTATTTAGCCTGGAATTAAATCTGTGGAGTTCTGTCATTCCCATTCAGTGTATATTTTCTTCACATAAGACCCGCCTCAAAGATCCTCACAGACATGCTCACAGGTGTTACTCAAATCCATTCAAGTTGATAGTGAAGAATAATTATCACAAGTATCAATAAAAACACAGCATGTGTGTTGTAAAATAATATCACAAAGGATTATGAAGCAGGCAACAGTCTACTCGACACTGAAATACCCTATAAAATACTCAGAATAATGATTAGGATGAATGAAGGAAAAAGTTGAATAGTGGAATAGAAAAAAGCTGAGAAATATATTCTTAGGTATATTATGTTTTTGGTATGGTAGCAATAATTTCTGGGGGATTGCAAAGAGGAAACCAGGAAGGAGCATAACATTGGAAATGTAAATAAATAAAATGGCCAATTTAAAAATAACCAAAAAAAGCCAGGTGGTGATGGCACATGCCTTTAATCCCAGCATTTGGGAGGAAGAGGCAGGCAGATTTCTGAGTTCGGGGATAGCCTGGTATACAGAGTGAGTTCCAGTATAGCCAGGCCTACACAGAGAAACCCTGTCTCAAAAAACCAAAAAAAAAAAAAAAAAAAAAAAAAAAAAAAAAAAAAGAAAAAAAAAGAAAACAGTGGTTTGAATAATGAATATTCTCTGTGAGCTCAGATATTCGAATATTTGCTCTTTGTTTATGGTATTAAGAATGCTATTGGAGGAAGGATATAACTAGGATCAACTTCTGAGTGTTTCTAACCTTACTATATCACCTTCTTCATGCTTCTGATGCCTGTGCATAGGTGAGATATGATATATCATCTTTGACTGCCTCATGCAATGGTGTTCCATAATTATGAACTTTGTCCCTGGAACCACAAGCTAAAACAAACACATTCTTCTTTGACTTGCCTTTGGTTATGTCATTTATACCAACATTAAATGTATAACTAATACTGAATTTGAGGGGCCAAAGAGATGGATAAGTGTTTAAGAGCAGTATCTGCTCTTGTACAAGACCTAGGTACAATTTCCAGAACCCATATGGCAGCTCAAAACCAGTTTTAGCTCCAGTCCCAGTGGATCTGGTAACTTCTTCTAGCCTTCATGCCCATTGCATGAATATGTGATATAGATACAGATGCAGGCAAACACATACATAGCATAAAATAGGAAATGAAGCTGGTACTACGAAGAGGAGTCATTAATATAGTTGACCTAACTATGAGGTCTTTTTGAAGAATGTAGAAAACTTTGGAAATCTGTACCAGAAACCAGGTTAATCCTATAAGCAGAGAATTATTGTTATTGCAGAATCTCAAAATACAATATTTTTCAGGTAATAATGATGGCATTTAGAAGGTTGGGCCAAAAGACATCCCAGAAGATACTTTCTCTAGTAACACCTGAGCTAGATGCCACTTGATTTATGCTTTTATGAAGAATATGATTGTTTTCTGTCCTTTCCCTGACAATTTACACACAGCTAAACTTAAAATAATTGACTAACATTCAGGATCACAGGGGAGGCAGGAAGTCCTGCCCAGCCAGGGACATATCCTTCCAGCTTGCACCTGCACCAAGGAGTGGATCCTGTGGTCCACAACCCCGTCCCCACCTTCCCAACATGCCCATACTCAAAAACAGCTTGACCTCAAGTGTTCTGACACACCCAGGATTATAGATGAGGCTCCAACCCCTGTCACAGTACCTGGCCTAACTGGAACCCTCCCTGGGTCCCAGAGAAAGGAACTCTCCCATGCACCCAGCCAGAGACAACTTTCCTTCCAGGTTGCATCTTTGTTCAGGAGCATATCCTGTGCTCCAGTTTCCCCCAATGCTACCCACCCAGAGAGACAGCTTGACCCCAAGGAGTTCTGACACAGCCAGGCTCTGTACACAGATCAGGGTCTGCAGACGCCCTCCCCTACCCAAAGAAAGCTGGACCCCAAAAGGCCAAAATAACCAGTCTCATAAAAGAGGCAGGCTTCAATCAGAGAAAGCAAAGACAGTTAACACCAGAGATAATCAGAAGGCAAGAGGCAAGCAGAAACCAACGGTACTTGGCAACATCAGAACCTAGTTCTCACACCACAGCAAGCCCTGGATACCACAATATACCTGAAAATCAAGATTTTAATCTAAACTCACATCTCATGTAGATGATAGAGAACCTTAAGAAGGACATAAATAACTCCCTTAAAGACATACAGGAGAACACAGGTAAACAAATAGAAGCCCTTAAAGAGAAAACAAATAAATCTCTTAAAAAATACAGGAAAACACAATGAAACAAGTGAAGGAATTGAATAACACTATCCAGGATCTAAAAGTGGAACTAGAAACAATAAAAAAATCACTAAAGGAGACCATGGAGATGGAAAACCCAGGAAAGAGAGCAGCATTCACAGATGCAAGCAATACTAACAGAATATGAGAGGTAGAAAAGAGAATCACAGATATATAAGATACCACACAAGACATTGACACAACCATCAAAGAAAGTACAAAACGCAAAAAGCTCATATTAAAATATCTAAGAAATCTAGCACACAATGAAAAACAAACAAACCTAAGAATAAGAGGTATAGAAGACAGCTAAGATTTGCAACTAAAAGGGCCCGTAAACAACTTCAACAAAATTATAGAAGAAATGATCCCAAACATAAAGAAAGAGATGCTGATAAAAATACAAGAAGCCTACAGAACGTCAAATACATTGAACCAAAAAAATTTCCTCCCATCATATAATAATTCAAACACCAAATGCATAACAAAAAGAATATGAGAAACAGTAAGGGAAAAAGGTCAAGTAACAAATAAAGGCAGAAGTATCATAGTTACACTAGACTTCTCAACAGACACTCTAAAAGCCAGAAGATCTTGGGCCGTTGTCATACAGACTTTAAGAGAAAAAGAGGAGAGCCTGCCTTCAGGGAGTGCTTTAACCCAGGGACTCAGGTGAGATCCACCATTTTCTCTCCGGTGACTTTCTAAAGCGGGACCAGCTGAGAGGCACAGGCCTCACAAGTCACAGGGCAGCATGGTCAGGATAGTTTCTACCTCAGACCACACCTAGGAGGGACAACAGACCCACAGCCCTCTCAGGACCTTTCCTGCAGTGGAGATCCTGTCTCCAGGGTGTGTTCTGACCCCAGGACTCAGGATGGACAACTGATCCACAGCCATCTGTGCCCCGGATTTACCAGAGGAGAGCTGATCTCTCAGAAGTGCTGACACCAGCTTACAGACCCAGAGGAGGAACAAGCTCTAGTCAGAGACAGCAAGAACATCTAAAACCAGAGATCAAAGATAGCAAAAGGCAAACGCAAGAATTCTACCAACAGAAACCAAGACTACTTGGCTTCATCAGAACCTAGTACTCCCACCACAGCAAGTCCTGGATATCCCAAACACTGGAAAAACAAGATTTGGATCTAAAATCATATCTCATGATGGTGCTAGAGAAATTTAAGAAGGGCATGAATAACTCCCTTAAAGAAATACAAGAGAATACAGCTAAAGAGATACAAGCTCTTAAAGGGGAAACAAAAAAATCCCATAAAGAATTACAGGAGATCATAAGTAAACAAATAGAAGCCCTTAAAGAGGCAACACAAAAATCCCTTAATGAATTACAGGAAAACACAAACAACAGGTGAAGGAATTGAGCAAAACCATCCAGAACCTAAAAATGGAAGTAGAAACACTTAAGAAATCACAAAGAGAGACAACTCTGGAGTTAGAAATCTTAGGAAAGAAGTCAGGAAACATAGATGCAAGTATCACCAACAGAATGCAAGAGATAGAAGAGAGAATCTCAGGGACAGAAGATACCATAGAAAACATTGACACAACAGTCAAAGAAAATGCAAAATGCAAGAAGTTCCTAACCCAAAAAGATCCAGGAAATCCAGGAAAAAAAGAGAGAACTGAACCTAATGATAGGTATGGAAGAGAGTGAAGACCTCCAACTTAAAGGGCCAGTAAATATCTTCAACAAAATGATAGAAAAAAACTTCCCTAACCTAAAGAAAAAGATGCCCATATAATTCATTATATAAACAAACTCAAAGAAAAAAACCATATGATCATCTCATTAGATGCTGAGAAAGCATTTGACAAAATCCAACATCCCTTCGTGATAAAAGTCTTGGAAAGATCAGGAATTTAAGGGCCATTCTTAAACACAGTAAAGGCAATACACAGCAAATTAGTAGCCAACATCAAACTAAATGGAGCGAAACTTGAAACAATCCCACTAAAATCAGGGACTAGACAAGGCTGCCCACTCTCTCCCTACCTATTCAATATTGTACTTGAAGTCTGAGCCAGAGCAATTAGGCAACAAAGGAGGTCAAAGGGATATGAATTGGAAAGGAAGAAGTCAAATTATCACTATTTGCTGATGATATGATAGTATACTTAAGTGACCCCAAAAATTCTACCAGAGAGCTACTAAACTTGATAAACAACTTCAGCAAAGTAGCTGGATATAAAATTAACTCAAGCAAATCAGTGGCCTTCCTCTACACAAAGGATAAACAGGCAGAGAATGAAATTAGGGAAACAACAGCCTTCACAATAGTTACAAATAATATAAAATACTGTGGTGTAACTCTAAGCAAGTCAAAGATCTGTTTGACAAGAACTTTAAATCTCTGAAGAAGGAAATTGACGATCTCAGAAGATGGAAAGATCTCCCATGCTCAATTGATTGGCAGGATTAATTTAGTAAAAATGGCCTTCTTGCCAAAAGCAATCTATAGATTCAAAATTCCAACTCAGTTCTTCACAGACTTTGAAAGAGCAATTTGCAAATTCATCTGGGTGAACAAAAAACCCAGGAGAGCCAAAGCTATTCTCAACAATAAAGGAACCTCTGGTAGAATCACCATCCCGGATCTTAAGTCCCTCAGGATGGACAACAATATGATCTAACTAGTACCCTCACAGCTCCCAGGGACTGAACTACCAACTAAAGAGTACACATGGTGGGACTAATTGCTCCAGCAGCATGTGTATAGTAGAGGATGGCCAAGTCGGTCATCAATGGAGGTGAGACCCTTGGCCCTGTGTAGAAGGTTCTATGTCCCAATGTAGTTGAATGCCAGGGCCAGGGAACAGGAGAAGTTTGGGGGGGGGAGCAAGCTGGGGGGGTCTGAAGGAGTAGGAACAGAGGTTAGTTCTTGTTGTTGTTTTTTGTTTTTGTTTTTGTTTTTTGTTCATTTTTTTGGAGGGGAACATGGGAAAGGAGATATTGTATGACATGTAAATAAAGAAAATATCTAATAAAAGAAAAAAGAAAAAAACAATTTGTACGTCAAGAACTTCAAGTCTCTGAAGAAAGAATTCAAGGAACACCTCAGAAGATGAAAAGATCTCCCATGCTCATGGATCAGCAGGATTAACATTGTAAATATGGCCACCTTATGAAAAACAATCTACAGATTCAATGCAATCTCTATGAAAATTTCAACTCTATTTTCAATTTCATCAAGAATAACCAAAAATCCAGGAGAATGAAACTATTCTCAACAATAAAAGAACTACTGGGGGTGTTTCCAGATCCGCCCACCCAATCCTGCCTCCCCACCCTTGAATTCCACTACACTGGGACATTGAGTCCAAGGGCCAGAAAAGCCCATCCTCTGCTATATATGCAGTTGAAGTCATGGATCTCTGCATGTATGCTCCTTGGTTGGTGGTTTAGTCCCTGGGAGCTCTGGGGGGTCTGGTTAGTTGATTATTGTTCTTCATAGAGGCAGGGGGAATGGGATAGGGGGCTTTGGGGATAACTGAGAAAAGAGATAACATTTAAAATATAAATAAAGAAAATATCAAATAAAAAAGAAAATATGTCATAAAATCATAAAAATACTTTTATGATTTGCAATTGTAAAATGGTTATGCCAGGGCACATGTGGAAGTCAAAACTCCTCTGTATGACTCATTTAAATAATACTTTAAGAAAAGATTACTTTCTATTTTAATAATTTTCTATACTGTGCACTAATGTCTTAGTAAGCATACTAAGTACCATTATTAAAAGATAAGAACCTTTCTATTATGAAGAATAGAACCTACTGGAAGAATCAGCCTCCTTGAACTCAAGCTGTACTACAGAGCAATAGTTATAAAAAATATTGGCACAGAGACACCTGGAAGATCAATGGAATAGAACTGAAGACCCAGAAATAAATCAATACGCCTATGGTAATTTGATCTTTGACAAAGAAGCCATAACTATCATGTGGAAAAAAGACATAATTTTCAAGGAATAGTGCTGGTTGAACTGGCAGTCAACATGTAGATGAATCTAAATTGATCCATTCTTATCTCTTTGTACAAAGGTGAAATCCAAGTAGATGCAGGACCCCCACATAAAACCGACTATCCTGAATGTAATAGAAGAGAAAGTGAAAAAGAGCCTCAAACACACTGGCACAGGAGGAAATTTCCTGAACAGAACACCAATGGCTCAGGCTCTGAAATCAACAGTTGATAAATGGGACCTCAGAAATCTGAAAATCTTCTGTAAGGCAAAGGGAACTGTCAATGGGTCAAAATGGCAATCTATGGAATATGAAAAAGCCTTTACCAACCCTACATCCAATACAGTGCTAATATCCAAAATACACAAAGAACTCAAGAAGTTAGACTCCAGAAAACCAAATACACATATTACAACAATGGGAGGAGAGGCCCTTGGTTGTAGGAAGGTTCAATGCCCTAGTGTAGGGGAATGCCAGGGAGGGGAGGTGGGTGCGGGTGGGTGCAGGTGGGTGGGTGGGTGAGGGAGCACCCTCATAGAAGCAGGGGGAGGGAGGATGGGATAGAGGGTTTCCAGAGGGGAAACCAAGAAAGGAGATACCATTTCAAATGTAAATAAATAAAATATCCAATAAAAAAGAACTAACTCTAAATCAGAAAAAGAATAGGATAGTAAATAATTGTCATGATTGTGTGTCTTATTAATGAAGATGTTTGAAATATGGTATACTGACAAGATGAATTAATATATGTTACAACATCAGCCAATTACTTAAGTATTATATTTTCTTTTCATAGGTTACTATTTGATATATCTACTATTTGTGAGCTATAAAATTTATTAGTAAGGAAAATAGAAAAGTATATACTGAAAGAAATGGGATGCAGAGCTAAACAAAGAATTCTCAAATGAGGAATCTTGAATGGCTGAGGAGCACCTAAAGAACTGTTCAACATCCTTAGTCATCAGGGAAATGCAAACCAAAATGACACTGATATTCCACCTCACACCAGTCAGAATGGCTAAGATCAAAAACTTAGGTGTCATCAGATGCTGGTAAGGATATGGAGAAAGAAGAACACTCTTCTATTGTTGGTGGGACTGCAAGCTTGTGAAACCACTTCTGAAATCAGTCTGGGTGTTCCCCAGAAAATTGGAAATAGTTTTAACTGTAGACCCAGCTAAAACACTACTGAGCATATACCCAAAAGATGCTCCAACATATAACAAAGACACATGCTCCTCTTTGATTATAGCAGCCTAATAGCCAGAAGATGGAAACAACCCAGATGTCCCTCAACAGAAGAATGGATACAGAAAATGGAATACATTTACACAATGGAAGACTAATCAGCTATTAAAAACAATGACTTCATGAAATCCACAGGCAAATGCATGGAACTAGAAAATAGCATCCTGAGTGAAGTAACCTAGACAAAAAAGAATATAAATGGTATATACTCACTGATAAGTGGATATTACCCCAAATGCTCAGAACAGTTACTATGCAGGCTACAAACCCTATGGGGCTTAAGAAAAAATCCAAAATGTAGATGCTTTAATCCTTCATAGAAAGGGGCACAAAATAATCACAGGGTGTAGAGGGAGGGAGGGACACTGAATACATGATTGGTTATTGCTGAATCATGTTACATACTTGTTTTATTGAGTAAAACATCAAGTAGGGGAAAATTTAATATGTATACTATACAGAGAAAAGAACTATTGAAATCTATTGATGCTACAATGTATACCAGAAAAAAGTGCTGTGATTCGTGGAGATTAGAAACAACACGTTTGGTAAGGAGTCTCAAGGACAAGAATTCAACCACCTAATAAAATGCTTGAAGAGAAGGCCTAAGAAACTTCTATTCCTTGAAACCCTGCCAACTATGTTGTAAATGTAATCTAAGGAGGTAGGGGTTCATCATAACTTGCAAGCTGAACTTGGCATTGTAGGCACCAAGATATCAGCTTTGGGTGAATGAAGGTATAAGAATGAAGGTGACTCTTTCTATGATTTCACAGAAACTGAGAGGGAATATAAAGTGTACCAGGGATTGAGTCCATAAGAGCCTGAAATGTGAATTTGTAAAAGTGTAACCTACATTGTGGTGGAGATCTCAAGATATTGGAGTTTCTAGAGCTCTGAGATACCTACCAAGATGGGTGGCAAGGGAGTAGATCCAGCTTTAGAAGAGAGATGTGTGTTTAAGAAACAAATATGGAGAAGCAAATCCATTTAAGTCCTTAGCAAGGGAAGACACAAATATTAGACAAGGAGATACAGGGTTTTCTGTTTACTCACTTGCTCTGAGCAGTCTTTCTTCACTATGTCTCCATTTCTATTCTTTGGAAACATAAGTTATTTTCTTTGCCATCATATATATGAAGTGTACAATTTGGGTATTGATTTTACAGGGGCACATCTAAAAGAGCCTTGAGTTTCACAGAATAATTTAAACTTTGGACTGTTGAAGATTCTTGAGTCTGTGAGAGTGGCATGGGCTTTTAAAATGTCAAGGTCTACCCCTATTGCCATAAGTCCTTCAACAAGCTCATACCTTCTAATCCTTCCTAAACAATTACACCAATTTATAAGCAAGCAGTTAGATATATGACCTATGTAGCTCATTCTCATGCAAATAACTATGTTGAATTAACCATGAAGAGATAGCAAGAAAGCAAAACTTCTCCATGGTCTCTGATTCATTCTCTTTTTCCAGTTTGTTGTTTTGGTTTTTGGTGTTTTTTTTTTAATAACCATGAGTCCATTCCCTATCTTTCCTCTGTAATAGAAGTGTAGGATGAAAGGGACCATCTCCTTCCTAGATTACTCATGGTATTAATAACAGCAATAGAAAACACGAGGATAGACCATTTTACCTTGACATTTCACATGGGGTTCAACAATCCTTCTATTCTCAGAGCCTGTCCAGAATCCTTCTTTACAAATACAGTGGGTGCTGTTGAAGCAGCTGGCATTTTCATTGCACTGGGGGCAGGAAGCTACAAAACCACAAAATTCATTGTTGTATTTTTCATGTCCTTTAAAGCATATCATTTTATAATTATTCCAATGTTGAATATAAATGTTCAGAATACATATATTTTTACCATAAATATCTATTTTAAAAATGGACAAATTTCAATTGGAGACCTTATGTTTTCTTTTCTAGGAGAATTCTCTGGCCAAACCATCATTAATCACTAGAGGACAAGTTAGTAATGCATATTCATAAGGAATGGATTATTAAGTCAATGACTGACAGAGCTGTCAGATGCATTGCTTATAAATGTATGTATGGTTTTACATAAGTTTGGTGTGTAAGTATGATGACCTGAGCTTGAAACATGCATCACCATACCATCAATGATACAGGCAGGAGGAAAGACCAGAGGGAGCATTTGCCATTTCTGTGACTTGAACCCAGCTCCTTTTTGAGAGAACTAAGAATCATGTGTGAATTTTGTCTTCTTTATAGTTATAGTGTCTTCTTCATGTGGTATCTTAAGCATCAAATGGATTCACATGTGTAATTTCTCATGCTAAGTTAGGTAAACAATGATGGTGAGGATGAAGATATTAAAAATAGGGCAATGGTACTTAAGGTATAAAAATATAAAACTCATAAATTGTTTTACACATAACAGTGAACATTTCCCTTACAGGTAGCAGTATTTCATATCCCACTATTTTTCCTCCTGACTTTAACCAAAAATAGACTCACCTGAAATATTCATCAATTGTAATATTGACCAGATAAGCAGCATGCCAGGAACTGAAAGAGAAAGAGAAGGCAATATTCTGATTGGGGTCATAAGAGGTCTAGTTCTGCTTAGGAGTTGTATAGGCTTTGTCCACCTTATAAATACAACTTTTATAGTCATAAATATTAGTTCACTACCATTGTCATGTTGGCTTGTATGGAGCATGAAGCTACTGAAGAGTGAAACATACATAATATTGTACCTGGGAGCCTACCAGTAAACTCAGCTGTGCCTCCCAGGCCTTCACACAGAAGCCACATCCACAATCTCTGTTCTATTTTCAATGGTCCTTTTTACCAGCTCTGCCCTCTAAATTATTATGAACAAATAAGTAAATAAATAATTATAAATGCCAGCAATATATGTAGAAAAGCACAATGTATAAAGAATGCAAATATTGGGTGACTTTTTGATTGTTTCTCTTTTTATTATTCTCAGAAAGAAGTACACTGATAGATTTATTGTCAGCTCAACACAAATCTGGCACTGCTTGGAAAAGGGAATCTTTACTGAAGAATTGTTCCATCATATTGGCCTGTATGCCAACACTGTGGGATGTTTGCTTGATTAGTGATCAATTTAGAGGACCTGAGCACTTGGAGTAGGGCCACCTCTGGGCAGGTAGTCCAGGGTTATATAAGAAAGCAGGCAGAGAAAGCCATGGAAAGCAAGCTAATAACCATCATTCTTCATGGACCCTGATATATTTCATAATAAGTTATTACTCCAAATAAGTTTTAAGTTATTTAAAAGTTATTGCTCCAAATTCTCCTTATCATGGATCATATATTATAAAATGCCATAAACTTTTTCCTCTCCAAGTTGCTTTTGGTCATGATGTTTATTTCTTATTGTATCAACAGACAGAAAAGTTCGACAAGAATCTAATAACAGTCCAAAGAAATTATTTTACATAGTCTACTATGGTGAACCAATGAGTTTAATTGAGATATTACATTTATTATGTCTTCTAAAAACACTGGGCCATAGATTAAAAACTACGAGCCATAGGAAAAGGATTAGACTACAAAGAAAGAGAACTTCTGATCAATTTCCCTTATGAATATTGATTCAAAAATAATAAAATTCTCACAAACTGAATACAAGACCACATCAAAACAATCATTCACCATGGTCAAGTAGGTTTTATCCCAAGGATGCAGGGACAATCCATTATACAGAAATCTATCAATGTAATCCACTACATAAACAAACTCAAAGAAAAAAACCACATGACCATCTCATTAGATGCTGAGAAAGCATTTGACAAAATTCAACATCCCTTCATGATAAAAGTCTTGGAAAGATCAGGAATTCAAGGCCCAAACCTAAACATAGTAAAAGCAATATACAGCAAACCAGTAGCCAACATTAAGATCAATATACATCTCTCCAGTAGCCAATGGAGAGAAACTTGAAGCAATCCCACTAAAATCAAGGACAGAGAAGACTGCCCACTCTCTCCCTACCTATTGAATATAGTACTTGAAATCCTAGCCAGAGCAATTAGACAACAGAAGGAGGTCAAAGGAATATAAATTTGAAAGGAAGAAGTCAAAATATTACTATTTGCAGATGATGTGATAGTATACTTAAATGACCCCAAAAATTCCACCAGACAACTCCTAAACCTGATAAACAACTTCAGCAAAGTGGCTGGATATAAAATAAACTCAAATCAGTAGCTTTACTCTACTCAGAGAATTAAAAAAGGCTGAGAAAGTAATTAGGGAAATAATACCCTTCACAATAGTCACAAATAACATAACATACTTTGGTGTGACAATAACCAAGCAAGTGAAAGATCTGTATGACAAGAACTTCAAGTCCCTGAAGAAAGCAATCGAAGATCTCAGAAGATGGAAAAATCTCCTGTGCTCATGGATTGGCAGGATTAATAGAGTAAAAATGGCCATCTTGCCAAAAGCAATCTACAGATTCAATGCAATCGCCATCAAAATTCCAATGCAGTTCTTCACAGAGGCTTAGAAATAGCAATTTGCAAATTCATTTGGAATAACAAAAAACCCAGGATAGCAAAAACTGTTCTCAACAATAAAAAACTTCTGGAAAATCATCATTCCTGACCTCAAGCTGTAATACATAGTAATAGTGATAAAAACTGCATGGTATTGGTACAGTGACAGGCAGGTAGATCAATGCAATAGAATTAAAGACCCACAAATAGGCCCATACACCCATGGTCATTTGATCTTTGACAAAGGAGCTAAAACCACCCAGTGGATAAAAGACAACATTTTCAACAAATGGTGCTGGTTCAACTGGCAGCCAACATGTAGAGGAATGCACATGGATCTATTCTTTTGTATTTTAGATTTTAGAGTTCCTATTTATTTAATAGTTTGAAAGTGGAAGATATGATTCAAAATATTATGCAGAGAATGATCTATGTATTCTCTTTAATTGGTTAATTATTGTTTAAGGCATCCATTTTGTTAAGAAGCTATATCCATGAAGTCACCACGTTGATCCATTCTTATCTCCTTGTACAAAGCTCAAGTCCAAGTGGATGCAGGACCTCCACATAAAACCAGATACACTCAAACTAATAGAAAATAAAGTGGGGGAAAGCTTTGAACACAGGGGCACAAGGGATTTTTTCTGAACAGAAAATCAATGGCTTATGCTCTAAGATCAACCTTCGACAAATTGGACCTCATAAAATTTCAAAGCTTTTGTAAGGCAAAGGACACTGTCAATACGACAAAGCAGCAACCAACAGATTGGGAAAAGATCTTTACCAACCCTAAATCTGATAAAGGGTTAATATTCAACATATACAAAGAACTCAATAAATTAGACTCCAGAGAATCAAATAACCCTATTAAAAATGGGGTACAGAGCTAAACAAAGAATTCTCACCTGAGGAAAGTTGAATGGCCGAGAAGCACCTAAAGAAATATTCAATATCCTTAGTCATCAGGGAATTGCAAGTCAAAACAACCCTGAAATTCCACCTCATACCAGTTAGAATGGCTAAGATAAAAAAACTCAGGTGACAGCAGATGCTCTCGATGATGTCAAGAAAGAGGAACATTCCTCCAATGTTGGGGGCTTGCAATCTCGTACAACCACAGTAGAATTAGTCTGAGGGTTCCTCAGAAAATTGGACATAACACTACCTAAGGATCCAACTATACCACTCCTGGGGATATACCCACAAGATGCTCCAACATGTAACAAGGACACATGCTCCACTATGTTCATAGCAGCCTTGTTTATAATAGCCAGAAGCTGGAAAGAATGTATATGTCCTTCAACAGAGGAATGGATACAGAAAATGTAGAACATTTACAGAATGGAGTACTATTCAGCTATTAAAATCAGTGAATTCATAAAATTCTTAGGCAAATGGATGGAATTAGAAAATATCATCCTGAGTGAGGTAACCCAGGCACAAAAGAGCATGCATGGTATGCACTAATTGATAAGTGGATGTTAGGCCAAAAGCTCAGAATACCCAAGATATAATTCACAAAACATATGAAGCTCAAGAAGAAGGAAGACCAAAATGTGGGTACTTCAGTCCTTCTTAGAAAGGGGAACAAAATACTCGTGGGAGGTAGAAAGTTAGAGTAACTTGGGAGTAAGAGAGGAGGGGGAGATGGAAAAAAGGGGAACAGGATCACATATGAGAGGAGACTGGGATGATATACAGAGGGTCAGGAATTTGAGCAAAGGTGTGTAGCAATGGGGGATGGGGAATTGGAGGTAGCCACCAGAAAGTTTCAGATGCCAGGAAAGCAAGAGGCTCCCAGGACACAACAGGGATGAGATTAGCTAAAGTGCCTAAAAAAGGGAAGGAAGAACCTGAAGAGACCATGTCCAGAGGTCAGGCAAGGCTCCCAGTTAGGCATAGGGCCACCCACAGATCTCCAAATTATTAACCCAGAAATGCTCCTATCTAAAGGAAATATGGGAACAAAATGTGGAGCAGATACTGAAGGTCACCTAGAGACTGCCCCACATGGGGATCAATCCATATACAGTCACCAAACCCAGACACTATTGTGGATGTCAACAAGTGCTTGCTGACAGGAGCCTAATATAGCTGTCTCCCGAGAGGCTCTGCTAGAGTCTGACAAATACAGAGGCAGATGAATGCAGCTAGCCATGGGACTTAGTTTGGAGTCCCCAATGGAGTAATTAGAGAAAGAACAGAAGGAGCTGAAGGGGTTTGCAACCCCATAGGAAGAACAACAATATCAACCAACCAGACTCCTCAGAGCTCCCAGGGACTAATCCACCAACCCAAGAGTACACATGGAGGGACCCATGGCTCCAGCTACATATATAGCAGAGGATGGCAGAGGACGGCAAGGAGAAGCCCTTGGTCCTGTGAAGTCTTGATTCCCCAGTGTAGGGGAATGGCAGTGCAGTGAGGTGGGAATGAGTTTATTGGAAGGGGAACATCCTCATAGAAGCAGGGGGAGAGAGTTTGAGAGGGGTTTCCAGAGGGGGAAACTGGGAAAGGGGATAACATTTAAAATGCAAATACATAAAATATCCAATGAAAAAAGAAAAGAGATTAGAAGATTTTATAGAAAAAAAAAGAATATGGGAAAATTAAGGTTGGAGAATTGAGCTGGAAAAGATGCTGTAACAAAAACTGCAGAACTTCATAGTTCAGACTGGCCAACAGATAGATATTTAAGACTTGGTAATAAGGTCTAGAGTAGACATTAGAACTAAAGGTATAGAATTTATATGTCAAGATTAGCAAAAGTGAGAGGGAAATAAAAATTGAAGATGGGCACTGTAAAAGGTCCTAGAACAACAACAACATCAACAACACCAAAAAGACAGGGTAAGCTAGTCCTTCATAATCTCTGCTACACTTAGGTTCTGGCAGATGATACGGGTCAGAAGGCTGAAGATATGTTATAAGGAATATTGGAGACTCTCCAGGCAGTCAATTGTCTCTGCCAATTGTTTAAATTTCTGAAAGCTACATATCTGAACATATATATATATATATGTATATATATATGTATATATATATACATATATACATATATATGTATTGTTCATATTATGTATTCTTTGTTACTATAAAAATGCCTTTTTAATTGGAGAAAAATGGGGAAATGTAATACTTTCATGAGTATTTTGTTCCCCTTTCTAAGAAAGACTAAGTATCCACATTTTGGACTTCATTTTTCTTGAGCTTCATATGTTTTGTGAATTATGTCTTAGGTATTCTGAGCTTTTGTGCTAATATCTACATATCAATGAGTGCATACCATGCCTATCTGTCTATCTGTCTGTCTATCTATCTATCTATCTATCTATCTATCTATCTATCTATCTTTCTATCTAAATATTCTCAAATATCTGTTGGGGTTGAAGAGTAGATACTCATAGTTTCACAATTTAAATTTAAGTTGTTCAGCATTGAAATTGTTCTAGATTTAAAAGGATGGTTTTCTTTTTTCTTTTTCTTTCTTTCTTTTTTCTTTCTTTCCTCCTTTCTTTCTTTCTTTCTTTCTTTCTTTCTTTCTTTCTTTCTTTCTTCTTTTTTTTTGGGTTTTTTGAATCAGGGTTTCTCTGTATAGCCTTGGATGTCCTGGAACTATAGAACAGGCTGGCCTTGAACTCAGAAAATCGCGTGCCTCTGCCTCCCAAGTACTGGATTAAAGGTATGTGCCACCACTGCCAGGCTAAAAGGATGGTTTTCAGATGCTAATACAAGTTAAAATCAAACATGATTTAGGTACATAATTGTATTCTTTAAGTTAGGATATGTGATAAAATACTTTATCTTGTTTGCCAAGTATAATTGATGTGACGTTATAATTCTCATTTCATAACTTTCATAATAGTTTCAAAATTGTTCTTATTATGTATTGTTTGTTACTATAAAAGAAAAGTGCCCTTTTTCTCTCTTTTTCCTCTTAACGTTTCTATTGTTAAGATCTTTTTCTACATATATTCCCATAATATGGGCAAGTGATTCATTCTATTGTGAACTTCCCGTAGACAATTGACCCCCTTCAATCTGATCCTGATTTAACTTAGGTATTTGGTATCTGTCTAGAAAATTGTCCATTTTATCCAGATTTTCCAGTTTTGTTGAATATAGGCTTTTGTAGTAGGATCTGATGATTTTTTTGAATTTTCTCAGTTTCTGTTGTTATATCTCCCCTTTTATTTCTGATTTTGTTAATTTGGATACTGTCTCTGTGGCCTCTGGTTAGTCTGGCTAAGGGTTCATTTATTTTGCTGATTTTCTCAGAGAACCATCTTCTGGTTTGGTTGACTCTTTGTATAGTTCTTTTTGTTTCTACTTGGTTGATTTCAGCCCTGAGTTTAATTATTTCCTGCCATCTACTCCTCTTGGGTGTATTTGCTTCTTTTTGTTCTAGAGCTTTCAGGTATGCTGCTAAGCTGCTAGTGTATGCTTTGTCCAGTTTCTTTTTGGAGACACTCAGAGTTATGAGTTTTCCTCTTAGCATTGCTTTCAATGTGTCCCATAAAGAGTACCTTTTTAATTGGAAAAAACTAGAGGAAATGTGGGTTTGACTCATGCTATTTGTATTTTGATGTTAATTCCGCTTTCTCAAGAGGGCCTGCCCCCAATGAAGAGTCCACCACTTACTCAGTTTGATGTCATGTGAAACTTCTTTCCATTTTAACTGGTTGATAAAGGCTAGATCTGGTCATTGGGCATTGGAGGTGAAAGGTGGGACTGGAGGTTCAAGAGTAGGAGACTGGTAGAGGGAGAGAGGAGAATAAGAGTGGAAGGAGAGAGGACAGAGGAAGAAGAGGAGAAGCAGTGATGGATTAGAACCACATACCTGGTAGAAACTTCAAGGATTATGGGGTCTTATAGCTGGGGAATAAGTTACAATAGTGTTAGATCTGCCCAATCTAGCCATATAGTTTATAATTATAGTAACTGGCTTCCATGTTTTTGTACGAGCTTATTGGGGCTGGAAATCCCAGCAACACTACCCCGAAGTGTTTATATATATGCAGATGGTTAATAAGCCTACATTTTATTTTTTATTAGAAAAGTTAATTTTATTCAACAAATACATACATAGAAGATATGGCTATGTTATGGTCCAAAAGAAAAAGTAGAATGGTAATTTAAACAATTAACTCATTTCGACACTTCAGGGTGCTCACTTGTCTCTTGATAAAGAAGATCACTACCAGTGGAGACAAAATGGAAACTAAAAATGTCACACTAAGTACTGACTAATGGCCAGATCACTACCTAAAGAATCAGGATGTCTATGAAGCTTACAGAAATACTCCATGATAAACCTACATTTTAAAAGGGCATTAGCTAGCAATGTCCAGGAACACATCAAAGATATTTAGAAAATACTGTGCCTCTTGTAGGATTCTCAGCTTGTGTGAACACAAGTTAACCATACTAAATATTTATATTCTCATCAGTTATTTTTCCTCTCACTGATATCAAGCTCCACTTTTAAATGTTTCCTGGTACCCTCTCACTGCCTCGATGTACCCATGTCTTATCATAGCCCTTTTTTCAGTTCTATTTATGTTTTGAGATAATGGTGGGCATCCTAGAGGTTTATGAACTAGAAAAGTTGATAGCTGTCATTCCAGAGCTCCATTGTCTGGCTAGTTTGCCCCTGCCTTTACAAGTACTACATCATAAGGCACATACTGGTCAGTTACATACTCTACACCAATTTTGTTGCCTGCAAAGTCTTCTGGTGTATGCTCAACTCCTCTAAGCTGTGTGCTGTCCCACCCAAAGCTCCTATATCTGGCCACCTTGCCATCCATCTTCACCAGGCCAGCGGCATCAAGAACTTAGAGGTTAGATCCCTTTGTATGGTCCCAAATATCCTGCCTTCTGTGTCCACAAGGTCACACTCAGCTGCTAGGTGATTTGCACTGTGCCCTGAGTTCCATTGTCTACCACAGGCTGCCTACCAGAGTGTGATGCACAAGAAACTTCCAGGTTGGGCCTGCTTTCTCATTATCTAGTACAATAGGAACACCCATGGACAACCAGATTGTTAAAGGCTATCTTAAGAATGCAACCAACAAAATCTAGGTCAGTATGACACCTTCACAGTTCAACTAACATACTACATACAGCAACTCCTGCATATCCTAACACAACTGAAGCACAAGAAAATGACTTTATATCAAATCTTTTCTAGATAATATAGGCCTTTAACAAGAAAATGAGTAAATCCCTCAAAGAAACACAGGAAACAGTACTATCACACAAGTAGAGGCCTTTAAAGGGACAACTACAAAAAAAGTAATATTGTAAAATTAAATTAAAACAGGTGAAAGATGGAAATAAAATGGTCCAAGACTTAAACATGAAAATAGAAGCAATAAAGAGAATACAAATATATAGTACCCTGGAGATAAAAACTTAGGGTGGAGAATAAGAACTATAGACACAAATGCCATAAACAGAATATACAAGATAGAAGAAAGAATCTAAGGTGTAGAAGATATGATACAAGATATTGATACATACATTAAAAAATATTAAAACTAAAACATTCCTAACACAAAATATCCAGGAAGTCTGGGATACTAGGAAACCAGCTAAAATAAGAATAATAGGAACAGAAGGTGAAAAGTCCTAGTTTCATAACAAGAAGATATTATCATAAAAATCATGACAGCAAATTCCCCAACCTCCAGAAAGTGATGCCTGCACACACAGAAGAAGCCTACAGAGTTAGATGGGAGCAGAAAACAAAATTCTCCCACCACACAATAATCAAAACACTTAAATCTATTTAACAAAAATAGAATTTAAAAGCTAAAAGGGAAAAAGAGCAAGTATAAAAGAAAGGCAGAACAATCAAAATTATACCCAAATCCTCAAAAAGCTAGAAAGAACTGATCAGATGTTTTACAGGTCTCAAGAAACCATGGAAGCCAGTCTAGCCTACCTTACTCATCAAAACTCCAAATCAACATTGATTAAAAACAAAAAACAAACACCCCAAATCATGATATTCCAAGACAAAACCAAATTTTCAAAATATCTATCCACTTTCTGCCCTTCAATTCATTCCTAATACCTAGTTCTAAGGTCTCGGAGATTTCTCAAGTCTTTTGGAAAGTAGGAACGAGAGAAGAGGACACACCGCTACCTAATCTCTTCATAGGAGAGTATTCTTAAACTCTTGATTTGGAAAGGACTGAGGGATGTAACTGTAAAGCATGGGAGAGGACGCCTTGTGGTTGCTGGACACCAGCAGCGTCTGGTAGGCAATAGGCGACAGCTCAGCTGTGTGGCTGGTGCAATTACATTCGTCGTGGTGCTACAACTGCATCTGTTGTGCACCCGCTTGGCTAGCACTGGCGGCATCAGTCTTGTGCACTGGGCTGCCTGTGTGTTGCTGCTTTGGACTCTGCAGAAGAAAAGAACCAGGACATGTGCCACACATATGACATCCGCTTCTACCCCCTCCTTCAGGGTGAGCCCCCAGCAACCTTGACCCCTGTTCCGGTCTTTCCTTTTTCACAGGGGCCAATATTAGGCAGAATCCGAGTATCAGTAACTCCTAGGTTAGCATTTATGGCTTGAAGTCTGAAGACGGTGGGGATTTGCGTTCCCAGCACGTTGCCCATTTGTTCCTCATCTTGAGCCACAGAAGGCTCTGATCAGAGCCAGGTACAATATGAAGCCCCAACTCACACAAAAGCCTGCTGGTGTTTTAAAGCATTTACAAAGGAGGTTACAACTGGAGAATATTTTAAAGGTCCAGTGCCATCCTTTCCTTCATGGACAGCCACAGTGACCAATACCATGCTATTGTGTTTGAAAGCAACGGTTCTTATGTTGGACGAGAGGTGATCTTGGATTTGATTCCATTTGAAAACACCCTGGTGAGCAGAGCACTGGATACAGACAAAGCGTTTCTGGGGACACGTGGCAGTTCTTCAGTTCCTTCCTGTTACTTGATTTACCCAAATGGGTCTCATGGACTTTTTAATGTTGCAAAGCCTCTACAATCCTTTTTCTCCTCTTATTTAAAATCTTTACCAGATGTAAAGAAAAAGTCACTTTCCTTGCCTGAAAAATCCAACAAAGAAGAAAATTCAGAGGTTGTGGTTTAGAAAAAATTTGACAGGGCCAAACTGTAAGAGTGCAGACCTGGAGTCAGGACTTCACTACCTGCTGAGAGCAGAGCTGGCTGCCCACAGGTCCCTGGCCACAGCCCAGTTAAAGACATTCAGGGACTTCGTGACTGTCATTGAAATGGTGTTCCCTGGCTGTCCACCAGTCAAGAAGCTGTTGGAGACACTGTAGGAGTGGTTGGCCAACCTCCCCCTGGATAAAATTCCATATAATGCCATCTTAGACCTAGTCAACAACAAAATGGAGATTTCTAGAATCTTTCTTACCAGACACATAAAGTGGATGGGATGTCAAGGAAGGTGTTTGAAATTGAGGTGCTACCCATACTCCTTCTGGAAACTTTCACACTTTGACAGTTCAGGTTTCCACCCATCCAGAGTACTGGTGGGCACAGGCTTTGAAGGTGACCACCCAGGTTGTGTTGCAGACCATGAGGAGATACATCCGCACATTCTTTGGGTGCAAAGAATGTGATAAACATTTTGAGGAGCAAAGAATGTGATAAACATTTTGACAGCCATTTTGAAATGGCCAAGGAGTCCATGGATCCTATCAAAACTCTGTATCAAGGTGTTCTCTGGCTTTGGAGGAAGCACAACCTGGCCATTTGAGTGAGGATCCCAAGTTTCCAAAGGTTCCAAGGTACACTTCAGACCTCTGCCCAGCCTGCTATGAGGAAATTAAAAGCCTGGACATCTGGAATGAGGACCAGGTGCTTGCGTTCCTTAAGCAGCACTATAGCAGGGACAACCTGGTAGATGCATACTCTGTGGACCAGGGCAGACCTGGTGAGTGGAACACCCAGGGCAGAGAGCAAGAAGGTGGCAAAGGTCTTCAGGGAAGTCACCAGGACACTGAGAGTCTCCGTCCACCCCATATTCTGGGTCCAGAACTGGAATATGAGCTTTCTAAGAGCCTGCACCCAGGCACTTAAGGAGGCCAAGGCAGCTGTGCCCTTCCTTGGGGTTGGCTTCTCCAGTATGGACATGAGCCTCTGTGTGGGGTCCTGATTATCATGTACTTCTTCAGAGTAAGGTCCAAGCGATGGAAAGTTTGGCTCTACCACCCAGCTGTGTAGAGCACTTGGGGCAGTCATGGCAACACAGAGGAAGCCTTTGAAACCCACACACCTCAGCTTTAATGTTGGCATCAGGGGTTTTGCTAATATGCCCAGCATGGTGTCTGGACAAACATGCTTTATTTTGTTTTTTTTTTTCTAATGGAACATTTTTGCCTTGCTGGTAACTTGTACTCACCTTCCCAGTCTCCATGTTAGACTAGCGTATATTTGGCCCTATAAGCTAGAAGGGGGGAGTTCTAACACACAGTCACACAGCCTTCCATGAAGCCTCACATATCCATTTGTTCTCTTTCCACTCACCCCCTCTCTATGGGGATAGTATCCAGAAATGAGCTGTCAAAGCAGAGTGGCATCTACAGACATCACACACCCTGCCACAGATGTGGGCTGGGTTCCTGCATAAGCCTAATGTACTTTCATGGGGGTTCAGGGTATATGAAGTTGAACAAGGAAGTCTGGTCACCTTGTGGGGTGTTGAGCCTAGAGGCCACTAGGTTATGTTGTTGATTCACTGAGTCTTAAATGAAGCTGTAATGCAATCCTGGCCCCTGTGGCAGTGCAGTCTCCAGGAAGCCTCTGGAGACCCTGTCATGTCTTTCTTTCTTTCTTTTCTTTTCTTTTTTAAGTTTTATTGCATTATGATGAGAAAAGTTACATGATTTCAATTTATCTGAATTTGTTAACACTTAAAAACATATTTTAAGTAAATAGAATTAAATCACATTCTTGTTTCCCTTCAATACCTATGAATCCTTTTTGTCATATTCTTTAAAATTTATAAAATATTATAACAATAAAATGAGTATTATAAAAGTTGTTTGATATAAAACAACAATCTTATGTAGATGCTTGTCTACAGCAATACTGAGAATACATACGTTTTTCTCAATATAAATTTTAAATAACTCCAAACATATTAACTGTATATTTTAAAATAATACATCACTACTAGTATTTTCTTAAATGAACATAAGTATATAAAGCCTTTTTGTTTATTTGGGTTTTTTGTATTTAGTAGAGTTTAAAATCTTAACTCTTGGTACAAGCCCAAAATAAGATCAATTTTTAGACATTGGAATTTATAGTAATAAGGCTGTACTTCAATGACCCTCAAATCACCAAAGGATTTTACCTGCATTGTAGCTAAGCTGAGAGTTGACAGTTCTGCTTGGCCAAGGAATGAATTGTAGGCACAATTTTTGGATAGAGATTTCCTGCTATGGTCAAAGTTATTTGACTTGAGTGAGTGACTTTATTCTCAGCCCACAGAGAACAGGTTACATTCATTTAAGAAATGGTGTGTGTATTAAGATGGTCTATCCATAATGTCATTCACCAACTGTTTCAGTGAACAATGGTTCTGCTTGGAGGGTGGCAGAGACTTTAGGTGAGGGTAAGAATCTGGTTTATTGACTGTCTTTCTTAAACACTTCAGAAGACACTGGTCTGGGCATGGGATGCTACCTCTGCATACTAGGCCTCCTGGACTTGAGGGTAACTTAAAAACAACAACATCAATTTAAATTAAACACATTATTTGTAAAATCCCAATGGTAAACTTGTCCCTAAAGACTTTTTTTTAAAAATGGACTAAGTCTACACTTCTAGAAACATTCCTACTAAGACCCTTCACAGCTCAGGAGCTTCTTTTTATTTGGATAAAGCAATCTAGTTGTGTGTGTGCATATGTGTTTGTGTGCATGTGTGTGTTAGTGTGCATGTGTGTGTACATGCATGTGTGTGTGTGCCTCTGTACTCACATGGATAAGACTAGGTTAAATATACATTCCATTTTGCATATTTTATATTTTATATTTGCATCCTTCCCAATGACAGTTGGTCACATGGGTACCATTTAAGACCCTGTATTATCATGGGGAAGAACCTCGAGCAAATAGGCACAGGGGAAAACTTCATGAAGAGAATGCCAATAGCTTCTGCTCTAAGATCAAGAACTGACAAATGGGACCTCATAAAGTTGCAAAGCTTCTGTAAGGCAAAGGACACTGTCAATACGACAAAACAGCAACCAACAAATTGGGAAAAGATCTTTACCAACCCTATATCTGATAGAGGGTTAATATCCAAGGTATACAAAGAACTCAAGAAGTTAGACTCCAGAGAACCAAATAACCCTATTAAAAATGGGGTACAGAGCTAAACAAAGAATTCTCAATTGAGGAACACCGAATGGCTGAGAAGCACCTAAAGAAATGTTCAACATCCTTAGTCATCAGGAAAATGCAAATCAAAACAACCCTGAGATTCCACCTCACACCAGTCAGAATGGCTAGGATAAAAAACTCAGGTGACAGCAGATGCTGGAGAGGTTGTGGAGAAAGAGGAACATTACTTCATTGCTGCTGGGATTGCAAACTGGTACAACCACTCTGGAAATCAGTTTGGCGGTTCCTCCGGAAATTGGACATAGTTCTACTGGAGGACTCAGCTATACCTGAGCATATACCCAAAAGATACTGCAACATGTAATAAGGACACATGCTCCACCACGTTCATAGCAGCCTTATTTATAATAGCCAGAACCTGGAAACAACCCAGATGTCCCTCAACAGAGGAGTGGATACAGAAATTATGGTACACAATGGAGTACTACTCAGCTATTAAAAACAATAAATTTGGGGCTGGAGAGATGGCTCAGTGGTTAAGAGCACCGACTGCTCTTCTGAAGGTCCTGAGTTCAATTCCCATCAACCACATGGTAGCTCACAACCAACCATAATGAGATCTGACTCCCTCTTCTGGAGTGTCTGAAGACAGCTTCAGTGTACTTACATATAATAA